>NW_004444083.1:4756808-4817574 GCF_000243295.1 Trichechus manatus latirostris | reverse complement strand
TGATTCTCTGTTTGGCTTAGTTTTTCGGATCTTTGTTGTGGAGGGACGGCGTGGTGCTTCTGCCTAGACCGCCATCTTGCCGGAGTCCTCCTCTCTAAGAAAAATTTTATAAAACAATTTTAATGATATCTTTTTTGGTTTTAACATGCATTTTCCTAATGGCTATGATGATCAGCACATTTCATGTGTTTATTTGCCACCCATATATCTTTTGCTGAAGTGTGTGTGCAAATCTTTTACCAATATGTTTTATTGAGTTGTTTGTTTTGTTATTGAGTTGTAAGAGTCATTCATATATTACTGATAGAAGTTCTTACCAGACATGTGTTTTGCAAATATTTTCTTCCAGTCTGTTGCTTGTCTTAACAGTGTCTTTCGAAGAGCAGAAGTTTTTAATAGTTGATGAAGTCTAATCTATCAATATGTTTTCTTTTTTTGTGTGTCCTATCTAACAGATCTTTACTTAACCTAAGTCCACAAGGGTTTTCTTATATATTTTTTTTCTAGAAAGTTTTATAATTCTTCTAGGAGTTTTATAATTTTGAATCATATTTTAATCTATGATCCACATCGAGTTACTTAACATAGGGTTTGAGGTGAGAGGTGCTTTTTTTCCCCTCATAGAAAAGACTAATCCTTCCTCCACTGAAGTTCTCATTGCGTAAAAATCAATTGAACATACTTTTCTGTTTCTGGACTTTCTATTCTGTTCCATTGATTTATGTGTTTCTTCCTATGTCAAAAGCACACAATATCGACTTCTGTAATCTTGAAATCAGATAACGTGAGTTCTCCAATTTTGTCCTTCTTCAAAATTGTTTTGGCAAGTCTAGTGCTTTGCATTTCATAAATTTTCAAAATAAACTTGTCAATTTGTACAAGAAAAGCACGTAGGATTTTGATTGGGATTACACATCTACTACAAAGGCTAAAATTTAAAAATAGTGAGAATGCCGAGTGACTATGAGGACGTTGAGCGACTGCAACTTTCATGAATTGTGAGTAGGAATGCAAAATGGTACAGTCATGTTGGAAAACAATTGGATCATTTTTTTATAGTGTTAAACATACACTTACCATATAATAAAAAAAAAAAAAAAGGAAAGGAACACTGCCATAGAGTCAATTCCTACTCCTAGCGATCTATAGGACAGAGTAGAACTGCCCTGTAGGGTTTTCAAGGCTGTAATCTTTACAGAAGCAAATGGCTACCTGTTTCTCCAGTGGAGCAGCTGGTAGATTTGCACCCTCGACCTTGGTGAGCAACCCAGCACTTAACCACTGCACCACCAAGGCTCCTTACCATATGATGCCGCAATATTATACTTTGCATTATGACCGAAGATTTGTATGAACATATTTATGGCAACTTTATTAATAATCACCAAAATCTAGAAACAATCCAAATTTCCATCAGTTGGTGAATGGATAAACCATTTGTGGTAACCCAACTTGGGAAATAGTACCAAAAACAAAAACAAAACAAAACAAAAAACCATTGTCCTTGAGTGGATTGCAACTCATTGTTATCCTACAGGGGTCCTATCAGGAATAGTACTCAGCAATTAAAAGGAAACAAACTATTGATACATGCAGCAACATGAATGCATCTCAAAAGCATGCTATTAACTCAAAAAAGGTAGATACAAAAAGCTGCATATTGAATGTTCTATTTATACTACACTCTAGAAAAAGCAAAACTGTAGGGACCAGAAGTAGAAAGCCAAATGGCTGGAGTAGGGAGAGAATATTGACTGCAAAGGGGTAAAAGAGAATGCCATGGGTTGACAAATATGATTCATACATTGATTGTGGTGGTAGTTACACAAATGTATGTATTTGTCAAAGTTTTCCAAATTTTATCCATCAAAAGGGTGAATTTTATTATATAAAAATTATCTCACTAAATCTCACTTAAAAACACACAAACAAACACAAAACAAAGATATTATTTAGAAAAGACCAGTTAAGTTTAAATCAAAAAAACCAAACTCATTGCCGTCGAGTCGATTTTGACTCACAGTTGCAAACACTGGGGCTTCCTCATCAATGGAAGCGTGAAAAAGGGCCTGGTATTGGAAGCCTGGTGAGAAGGCTCTAATTCTTCTCCTTTTCTGTTTTCTGCCAGAAGTAGATGCCTATTGCTGTATTCAAACACTTCCACATATTTTCTATTATGTACACAATGTATTGTTTCTACATAAGCAATTTTAATAAAACATTTACTATAAACCCCTATATCAACACTAGTTAACTCGTTTTAAAAGGGTATTCTATACAAACTATCTATGAAATGGATTTTTAAAGTTCTCTCAAAGGATTCCCTACAGGTTTCTTGGCTTACATTTAATTTGAAAGCTATTATATAATTTATTCTCAATGAAAATCTTGTATATTTAGTTGGTAAGCCTTTTGAACACATTCACTAGTGTATAAGGAACATGACCTTTACAAAACAAACCATTGTTCTCAAGAGCTTTTGATCGAATGGAATACTGTAGCTATAACAGCTGCCATTTAAACATTTATGGAAAAAGGTCAGGCACTTCTTGTAATTTATGTGACTAATGGAAAAAGAAAACAAAAAGAAAGTGCATTTCTCCTCCCTGTTGTTAACTTTTTCCTTTCACAGAGCTTGCACAAAAATGATTTTAGTTCTGTTTGTGTTTATGCTACAATTTACTATTTTATTTTCCTTTTCTTTCTTTCTTTTTTTTAAGTCATACTCTGTGATCATTCACCAAGTACTTCTCTGTGGATGCAAAATCCAGATGGCCTGGCAGATGGAGCCTTGGAAGATTGGTTGAAATGTCTCAGACACATCCATCACTTAAACACTCTGTATGAAATTTGAATAAACGAAAGATTTGAAATTCTATGGACTGTAGAGGGTAGTCAGCTGTAAAGTTCATGAGCAAAGACATGGTTGATCGTGACTTCTTAAAGGAGCCTTATATTATGCTATTTCAGCATTATTTAATCATTTGACATTTTTATAAAGTCTACCAAATATTGATGCAAAAAAAAATCAACTCAGATTTTCTACTTCTTTCATGCTTTTGTACCTCGTTTGCAGAAGGTGGCCTTAGAAATTAGGGAAAGTCTTGCACATTCATTCAGGGATTTTGAGGTGTTCTTGGACAGAAATGGGAAAATATTTTATTTTTCATGTGACAGAAGTTAATTGGTCACATCAGTTTAGAGTTTCTATAAAAAGGAGGGCAGTTTCTCTCAAACATTACTTAAAATGATGATCTAATCAGTCTCACCATTTACTAAATAGTGATTATGCACTTACATTAGAAGATAAACCATTGATAATGTGTTTTGTAGATAATAGATGCTCAGTAAATATTTGCTCATTTCATTGTGTTTACTCTCTTCATATGAGCTAAAACCAAGCTGATACTACAGAAAGTCTAAGGAATTCACTGGCCCCATGAGATGCACCAACACAAACTTAGATTTACATTAGAAATAAAGGGGTTTTTTTTAAAAAAAAAAATCAAACATGAATGATATTTTAATAATTTTCAAAACTTCCCAACACTCATGTCACTATATTTTCAAATAATACAGCTATTATTTTCTAGCAAGACTGAATGGGTTAAAAGAAATGCAACATATAACTTATATGGATATGGAGTAGGGATTTCTTGAGAATATTTATAGGCAAAAATCTTTTAGCTTCATATTTAATAAGTTTTGAAGGTCATGGATAATTTGACCCCAGCTGCATTTCCAGGTCTATTTTGAAGGATTCTCTAGTTCTGATTCACTTACCCAATGTTCTGGAGCATTGACTCTGAAGTAAGTCATTGTTGGTGGTACAGAAGATACTTTTAGGCAGTTAATTCCATTACAGAGGAAGTGTTGGGAGGGAAAGTTAATGATAAGCAGCCTTATTAGCAAGAAACAGCATTTGACTTGGAATATAATTTTAAACATAGTCTTCCAGTTTATACAGAATAGAGAAGTAGGATGAGAGGCAGGAGAAGCAAGGGTGAACCTTTGAGGATCTCCAGAATAATGAAGCCTTTTTTGGAATCATTCTATGACTTCATCAACATGGGGGCTCAAATTTCTAGTGTATTTGTTGTTATAAGTTATTTTCTATCTATGTCAAAAGATATTGTTAGTCAATTTATTTTAGTGACATATATCTCATTTTAAACATATTTTTTAAATGAAAAAGTGTCACAGGTGGTAACAGGAAGGTAGAAATGTGGAAGCTGCATGACTAAAGTTTTGTGATCATTGCTATGGCAAAGCAAGGGTCTTCTCCTATTCCCAGACTCACATTTTCCATCTTCATGTTCTGTTTTTCCTGTTTCCTGTGGATGAAATGATCTTTCTTCTCTGCTTAGTGAACTTCTGGTCCCTTTTCAAAACCAATTCAGATGTCATTGGAGTCCTTACTGAAGACCTTTTCCAACCCACACAAGGTGATTTAGTAACTTCTTTCTCTCTACTCACTTACGGTTCATCTTTCACCTTTTTGGTCATTTTTCTTCAATTAAAAGAAAATTGAGAAATTGTTGTTGTTGTGTGCCGTCCAGTTGCTTTCAACCCACAGTGACCCCATGTGACAGAGTAGAACTGTCCCATAGGGTTTTCTTGGCTGCAATCTCTGTGGAAGCAGATTGCCAGGTCTTTCTCCCACGGAGCTGCTAGGTTAGTTCGAACCACCAACCTTTTGGTTGGCAGTGGAGTGCTTAAATATTTGTGCCACCAGGGCTCCTTAAATTGAGCAATCAGGGTCTCAAAAAATATAAGCCTATACATATTATTATCTTGGTAAAACTATTTTAATTTTCCTACACCTTTATATATAGCTCCATGTAACTGAGTGTGACTTGTATTATATTCAGTCAGAGATTTCTGTCTTCTGTCAGTCCTAGCAGAGTGTGATCTCTTATGGGTCAATGTTACTAACTTCTTCATCTTTGTCTACTCAGTGCCTACCATGATCCTGAATACATAACCACCTAATGCATTAATGTTGTCCTGATTTGAATAGTAATATAGGATACAAAACCAGCCTCAATTTTAGCAACTGTCCTCATTTTTTTTTTTTTTTTTTTGCTCTCTCTGTGACCTGCCTTTTAAAGTCTATCCCTTTAAAAAGAAAACCATCTACATGCATTTTTGGTCTTTGATGTTTGGGATATGATTGAAGATAGAGATATTATTAGCCTGAGTGATAAAAGAGAACTTGAATCTTACGCCACACAATTTTTTTTCCCAAGAATTCGATATGCTGGATTGTACTGATGCTTCATTGTGGAGCACCACTAGAAAATCACTGAACTGTTATTCCATGATAGTGAGAGAATTCACAGACAAGGTAAAAACAAAATGGCTGAGAAATAACATGGCGGTTCCGCAAAGAATGATGCAAAGCCACTGACGCCTGCTTTGAGGCTAGCAGTAACCTGAGAGAATGGAAGTCCTTAGTTATTTAATCATGTGATTTATTCTATATTTGAACTTGAAGTGATTCTTGATAAAATAAAAACGTTAGATTTATGGTAGATTGATGCAAAAGAATGTTTAATCCTGTGATAGTAATCATATAACAAACGATGTAGACAATAATAAATATGAAGGACCCTCAGTTTCCTCATTTGTAAAAGAGAGCAATAGAATTTCAGGGTTCTTGTAATGAGTGTAAAACATTTAACGTAGAGGAATGGCTTGATAAGTGATAAATTAAATGGCTAAGAACGTTAATAATTTGCGTATATAAGCATCTGAATTGTATGTCTCTGTCATCCAAACGGAATACTCAAGTTTTACTATTATCTGGTTATTTGTTCTATGCAATAACTCACTTTCTGTGTCAGAGTATTAGTGTGGTCAAGAATCAGCTGTGGTATAAAAACCTGTGTTTGATACTTACATAATTAGTGCATATATTTATGAGGTGAATAGGAAAGCAATGTCTGAGCTCTCTGAATCTGTTTCCTCATATTTAAATTGTCAGTAATAATTACATCATGGGATCGTTTAGACTTTTGTTGTCATTAGCTGCCATGGAGTTGGCTTTGACTCAGTGTCATCCCAGGACCAACAGCATCAGCGCCACCTGGGAACTTGTTGAAAGAGCAAATTCTCAAGGCCCTCTCAGAGCTGCTGAATCAGAAATTACGAATGTGAAGCCCAGCAATCTAGTGTTTAAAAAATACCCTTCAGGTACTTCTGATGAGTTTTAAAGTTTGAGGACCACTGGTTTTGACTACCAATGAAGTAATGTTTATAATTGCACATTTTGTAGTATAAAATTACAAGGTAGTAAAAGTGTTGTGCTGGTAAATGTTTAACAGCTGACTCTCTCTGATTTGTAGTGTTTGCCAATTTCCACGTTATAAATACTCTTACCTGCTGAATTTAAACTATCAACATCATACTGCTGAACATGAAGTTTGGGAACTGATGTGAAGAGTGGCACACTATTATATAGTATATCTTCACCTCATAGATACAACGTATATACATAACCTCAAGAGCACAGATATATCCTAGAAAGGGGAGAGAGGGAGGAATGAGGGCAGAGAGAGAGGTATCTTTATCAGAGAAAGGCAGAGGGAGATTTGAGACACAGACACAGAGAAGAAGGCCACATGGTTTGGGTTTGGGTTTTGGTATCATGTACCAGGCACTGTTAGGGGCTTAAGCCTTAAAGAAATCATGGATTTTGCTTTCTCAGGTAATACAGTCTAGTATGTTCCTTGTTTTCTTCTTATATTTTTCAAAAAATGAGTTAAAATGTCACCATCTTTTCTTTCCTAAAAACTATTACATATAAAGTGTTGGCTTAGGATTCATTTTAATCAAAGAAGGAAAGCCTTGTTTCCTTCAAAATGGCTGACATGAGGAAGTGCTGTTTCATGTTATTCTGTAAACTGGTGCCATTTTGGAACTTAAAACATAGAAAGCCTCCTTGTTATGTGTTTAAACCCAGCTTACCAAACTGTGATCTAATCAACAAATTGCACGTTAAACCATTACTAATTTGTAACAAAGAACAAATATTAATAATTACACTGGGATGATAGTGCTTTCTTGGCCAGGGTAGATGTTCAATCCTAGTTCTATGAAAATGAGTGTATCTGATCATGCTAAGAAAATGGGCTTCAGAGGAAGTCTTTCATTGGTCTATTCACTGGAATTGCAGGAAGTCTGGGAAACTGAGAAACTTGAACAACAGGGTTCTTTGAGGGTGTTTAAGGATGGAGGCTGCCTGGTAATTTCTGGTGTCCGTATGTGGTCTGTGCACTCCCTGCCTGTTCTATACTGTATATAGTAGTTTCTGTCCATTAAACTCCTTAATACAAACCTGTGCTAGAGTAATTGGAAAGAATGGTCCACAGGGTAAGGCGAGCACCGTTTGCTTCAATGTAGTCAATAGTCTCTAGTTTACCATTTAGCAAATAAAGTGTGAACTTCATAAAAAAAATATGATCTGGGTCGTATCACAGCTGCAGGCTGCTTGGAAGATATCAATGCACAAAAAAGTTGAAGGGATATAAAAAGGGTGTGATTTTAGAATTTTTACACTGCTACTCTGAATTGGTTGCTCTAACTAATAATTTTGCTCTTCTTTACAAGGGATACAAATTACAAGGAATATTTTTAAAGCCCCATCTGCTGATAGGCTTATTCATTTATTTATTTATTTTCAACCTTATTTCACAAAAGGAAGAATTCGAGGTGGAAGTAATTATACTGGCCAGGTGTCCAGCAGAATTATAGTGGGGGAAACCATTAGATGGTGTGATTATTACCACACAGAATTTTAGAGTTGCTGAGAGCTTAGAGATTATATCATTTTCTGTGACCTTAATTAGGCAATGTGACTTTTCATCATTTTTTTGAGGCCGAGGAGAAAAGTCTTGCCTTTGATAGTTAACAGAATTCTTTTTATGTATCGCTATTAGTACAGCTGTTCTTATAGGTCGTTTTCAGTGGCTCTGACTACTAATAACTATTGGTAATTATAGTGTTACTTTCTCTACAAAATATAGCAATATCCAACACTTGTAATATGATTTTATATACCTGGACTGAAAGTAACAACTTTCGACGGAGAGGAAAGATCATTCTGAGACCCTCAATCAAAGACGGGTTGTATACTAGCTGTGCACTAGTCAGTCAAGCTTCTTTTACAGACACAGAACAACACCTCTGTAACTTGGGTATGTTCTTTTCTGTGCCTGGGATGCTTATATTCCTTTTCTCATCACTACACACCAACCCACTCACAATTCTACCTATCTTGCATGAACCAGTTTCCCTGTGGCCCATTAATTCTACTTTTTAGACTATTTCCCAAGAAATAATCCCAAAGGTGGAAACAATATCTTTCTCAACAAAGGTGTTCACCTCTGACTTATTTAAATAGCCAAATACTTCAAATCAACAAATTATGGGAATTATTAAAAATAAATTACGGTACAATACGCCGTATTAAATGTGGAAACAAAAACAAGGAAGAACAGGTCATTATAATATTGGAAAGACAGAGGATTTCTTTTTCCCAATATGCTTTTTGGCATTTTATATGTCTTGGGAGAAGTACAACCAGAATGCTCCTTAGAAGGAAGGATGGTGAGACTACGTCTTACACACTTTGGATGTGTTCTCACGAGGGACCAGTCCCTGGAGAAGGACATCATGCCTGGTAAAGTACAGGCTCAGCGAAAAAGAGGAAGACCCTCAACGAGATGATTGACACAGTGGCTGCAACAATGGGCTAAAGCATAACAACAATTGTGAGCATGGCGCAGGACCAGGCAGTGTTTTGTTCTGTGGTGCATAGGGTTGCTATGAATCAGAACTGACTCAACGGCACCTAACTACAACAACAACATGACAACATGCATTCTTTGTTGATAAAAAAATTTTCGAGGAAAATATTGCTTACAAAATTATATAATAGAGATTTACTTATGTTATGCTTTTATTATATGCATCATGACTTTGGTTACCTAAAAGATAAAACCCTTTGCATTAAAGACTTTAAATGGAAATATATCAAATTTTTAGCAAAGATTGTATTTTTTCTATATTTCCTAATTTTATAATGAGCTTTGATTATTTTTATGATTTAAAAACCCACAAAATTTTCTTTAAAAATGATTCAGCTCAAGCTCTCCCTCTTCCATGAAACCTTAGCTTAGAAGTCTATATGGCTCTTTCTCCACTCTGTTTCTGTATCACTTTCAATACAGCTCTTTACATTATTCATTACACTGTATTTTAATGCTTTGTAAGAACAATTTTATGCCCCAAGAATTAATCTTTCAGGGTAGACTTCCTGCCTTCTTCACTCTTAAATCTTCAGTATCCAACACCTTGTTTGCTGTGGTAGATAGACCACAATATAAAATGAACAAATGAATGCTGAATATATTCTCAACAAAAAGTCCATTCTTCAATGGTTGGTCTTGTATCTAGCTTCTAAGTAGATATATTTGTTTGTTTGAAACTTATGCCTTATTCACCCACAAGGTTATAGATAATGCTTGATTTAATGAGAAATGAAGAGTTTATAGCTCAGAAGGGCAGTTATCCTAGCTTCTGCAATTAGTTCTTAGGCAAAAGATTATAATATTGAAAATAATTTAAAGTAAATAAATATCGCAAATATTTATGCTATTTTGATGTGAAAAATCACTAAATTATCTTGGAAAATATAATTTGAATGATTCAGATAAAAGTGATCAAAACTAAAAAAATAATTTTCAGATGTTTTGTTTTCTGCAAAGAGAAATAAAATTAAACATTTCTTTTCTGCTTCCCTATGTAAATTATTCTTTTGAAATAATCCAGTTTGATCTTTTCCTCTATGGAGAATAAATGTGAATTCCTCGTTTGAGGTAAATAGTACTTCAGGTATTTAGAATTTATTTTAAGCCCCACAATAGCCATCATTTTTAGTTTAAAAGTAGTTCATTATTTCTGTGAATATAATTTAAATGAGGACATTGCTTCCTTGATACATCTCTGTTTTTATTGCTTTTTTTTGTTTTATTCTTTAGAACATTTTCCCTGCTTAAAGTTAGTGACATGCAGTTCTTACTCTCATTTGCTTACCTACTTGTAATGGATGGTGGATATTGGACAATATACAGACTGTAACAAAACACATAGCATTTCTCCTTTCCATGCAGAAACCAGTTTATCTTTGGGGAGTAAGATATAAACCACTCAGATGGAGGGAGATTGTTCCATGAGAAAGGCAATTTGGAGAGGAGGTCAGCATAGGAAAGAGAAAGAAGAGAAATCTAGACTGACATAATTCAAAGTCTTGGAAGTCTTAGAGGAAAAACTAAGAATGTCCCCTAGCCCTGGTGATGCAGAGGTTGAGAGCTGTGGCGAGCTATGGCTGTTAATCAAAAGGTTGACAGTTCAAATCCACCAGCCGCTCCTTGGAAAAGCTATGGGGCAGTTCTACTCAGTCCTATAGGGTCTCTATGAGTTGGAATCCACGATGCAATTTTTTTTTTTTTTTTAATGAGTTCCAGGACAAATATCCAGGTTTCCATTGAGCAGGGATATTGGCATGCAGTATATCATTGATTACAGGGCATAGGGTTGTAGAGAAAGGTTGCCTATTTTTTTTTTTTTTTAAATAAAACTTGTATTTCTTAGATAGCCTCAAAACAAACAAACAAAACCCCAAACTCATTACTCCGGAGTCGATTCTGACTGATAGCGACTCATAGCATCAGGAACTACTTACTTATTCGGTAGTACTGTATCTAGTCACAATCTCACTGCTAACTTTAAGTAATTAACTGACACTGGGGATCATGCTAACCATCTCGGATCAAATAATAATAGAATTTGAAGTTGAATATAATTTACTGTATAATTTTATACAATTTTAAAAAGACTAAATATTATTATGGAGCCCTGGTGGCATGGTGGTTAAGAGCTGGCTGCTAACCAAAAGGTCGGCTGTTCAAATCCACAAGCCACTGCTTGACAACCATATGAGGCAGTTCTACTCGGGCCAATAGGGTTGCTATGAGTCAGAACTGCCTTGACTGCACCTCAACAACAATACAATGCCATCGTAATTCTGAAGTTTTCTGAAGGATTGCAGAAAAGGAGAAATCAATATGAAATATACCTCCAGAAATATTTGAATAACAGGCAATAATTGAATAATTGAATAACAGGCAATCTTCATGCTGATTGGAGCCTCTCAAACCATCATTGTCAATAAGCACACAGGTGTTCTCCAAACACAATAACTTAGTTTTCTAGTATAACTCTTCTTCCCAATTCCAAACTTTAGTGATCCAGTTAAGATCATAAACTCTAGATTTATTTTAACCTGGAATGACAAATAATGAATTGGATCAATTGCAGACACTACCACAGGCCAATAGAGAAGCCTAAGACCCAAGGTCACCAAATATTAACCTGAGCCTGGCTACTGGAAATATTAAGACATTTTCTTGTTGTCATAATATTTATTACATTCCTCTTGTCCTGCAAGATAGATGAAATTTACTGTGATTGCGGAAATCTGATTAACCTATATGAAGATATCATGATCACATAAGAAACTTGATACAATAATAGCAAAGTCTTGAAACAAAACCAGCATATTTAAACTGACATTGAGATGGAAATATTAAATCCCTTCATCTTTTATAATTGTTAATTTGAAAATGACATTTCTTATAAGAAAAAACTTATTTGGACACTTATAATGAAAATATGCCAGAGATACATCTTGTCTTTCTGAATAATTTAAAATGAAAAAAAAGGTTATTTCGAAGCAAATATGATATTTCATTTGAAGAAGGAACAAGAATCAAATTCATTTTATAAAGTCAAAGAAAACTCATTTTTTTGCCTTAGTTATATTGTGTAGAGGATTTAATGTAATTTACTATTGCAGCTTTTTAATTACAATGTCAATCATTTTTGCAAAATATATTTTTAATCTTCTGAGCTCTGATCAGTCTTTGAAAGTCATTGCTTAGATGATAGCTTTGAAGTTTTGTCCATATTCATCTGATTGACCGAACATTTGGTGAAAAGACTAATACAGCTATCCAAGTTTTTTCTCTCAACCAAAACAAGATCATCCTCTTAACTGATTCATAGATTCTTTCAATTCACTGCCATCAATCTTTTTGGTAGAATACATTTTTCATAGGTTTTAGCTACTATCACTGCATTACATTTATCAAAGATTTATAAGTTCCTGTGTGGCACAAACAATTAAGTGCTCAAATACTATGTGAAAAATTGGCAGTACAAACCCACCCAGTGGCACCTTAGAAGAGAGGCCTAGCAATCTGCTTCCAAAAGGTCAAAGCCTTGAAAACCCTATGGAGCAGTTCTACTCTGCACACATGGGGTCGCCATGAGTATTAACTGACTAGATGGCAACTTCCACCACCAACGCAGTATTTCAGAAGCTTTCATTTCCTTTCATTTATACTTGGAATGTTGCAGTGTCTGAAGAAACAAAAATGGGGAATTCTACGTTATCATCTAACTTGACTGTTTTCATATATATTTTAGGAAATGAGACACAAAGCAATTAAATGATAAGGTTTTCCTGTAGGTGTAATTTTATTTGCTCTTCTCTTAAATATTATTTATCTTTCTTATACGAGTTTTACTTTGTTCACTCAGGAAACAATTATTGACTACCTTTTAGCATAGTACAGTGATAAAGATCATGGAAGGGACAAGTTGTTTGTAACTCAAAGTATCTTGGCCTCCTAGAAGCAAAATAAAGGGAAGTTAGATTTTTTGAATACCCACTATATTTAGTTATTATGTCTAGCATTTTACATGTACTATCAATTCTCAGCCCAAGTTTCTGTAGAAGATATCTAAATTAGAATTGAACTGAAATTTATCTACTACATCTAAATTGTGGAAATAAGTGACCTTCTGTTCCCAGCCCTTGCCACACCCCTATTTGTATCTGTTAATTTACTTGGACAGAGGCATCACTGAAGAAAAAACACAGAACCTAATAAAAACTCCACAAGTGTGTCTTAATCAGAATTCAGACACATGCAGATATGTCTGGTAAAGTTGGAGTGGTTGTAGTATTGGTGGCGGGGGGCAGAATGGCAGGTTTCTCCATGTCAGAGTTTGCTATAAGCCAATAAGGGGATATTTCATAACAAGCTAGAATCAACAATAGGGTTTCAAGATTGGAAGGAAATTGTGGTTCTGATCATAGAGAGGAAGTTGATATCACAATCTATCACAAATAGGCACCTGATGATACAAGTATATGTGGGGAAAATTAACTTTATAATAATTGTAGGACCAGATAACTCTGCTTTGGGACCCTCACAGATGCATGTTCACCAGGGTAACAGCATTCAGTTTCTCACTTTCCTGAAGATTGCAAGGCTATCATGGCGTCATGAGAATTGAGGTCACTGATGATCAAAGTCTGGGGTAGCAGAGAACCATGGCAGTGGAGGGGCAGAGCACATAAAGGGTTTATATGGCCTATGTAGTGGATCTTGGGAAATGCAGAAGCCACATTCATTCATCAGTGTGGGTAAGACCACCTTGGAGAATTCATGGACGTATTGGAGGGGCCCATGAGGAGGCGTTTGTGGAAACTAGAGACCTACAAGGAAGACCAGTTAATACGACTATTATTCAAATTTATGCACCAATCACTAAGGCCAAAGAAGAAACTGAAGATTTTCATCAGCTTCTGAAGTCTGAACTTGATCAAACATACAATCAGGATGCATTGATAATTACTGGTGATTGGAATGCAAAAGTTGGAAACAAATAAGGATCAGTAGTTGGAAAATATGGCCTTGGTGATAGAAATGATGCTGGAGATCCCATAATAAAATTTTGCAAGACCAATGACTTCTTCATAGCAAATACCTTTTTTCAAAAACATAAACGGCAACTATACACATGGACCTCCCCAGATGGAATACACAGAAATCAAATCAACTACATCTATGGAAAGAGATGATGGAAAAGCTCAATATCATCAGTCAGAAGAAGGTCAGGAGCTGACTGAGGAATAGACCATCAATTGCTCTTATATAAGTTCCAGCTGAAACTGAAGAAATCAGAACAAGTCCAAGAGAACCAAAGTACGACCTTGAGTATATCCCACCTGAATTTAGAGACCATCTCAAGAATAGATTTGACTCATTGAACACTAATGACCGAAGACCAGACGAGTTGTGGAATGACATCAAGGACATCATACATGAAGAAAGCAAGAGGTCATTAAAAAGACAGGAAAGAAAGAAAAGACCAAAATGAATGTCAGAAGAGATGCTGAAACTTTCTCTTGAATGTTGAGTAGCTAAAGCAACAGGAAGAAATGATGAAGCAAAAGAACTGAACAGAAGATTTCAAAGGGTGGCTCCAGAAGACAAAGTAAAGTATTATAATGACATCTGCAAAGAGCTGGAGATAGAAAGCCAAAAGGGAAGAACGTGCACAGCATTTCTCAAGCTGAAAGAACTGAAGAAAAGATTCAAGCCTCGAGTTGCAATAGCGAAGGATTCTATGGGGAAAATATTAAACACCTCAGGAAGCCTCAAAAGAAGATGGGAGGAATAAGCAGAGTCATTATACCAAAAAGAATTGATTGACGTTCAACCATTTCAGGAGGTAGCATATGATCAGGAACCGATGGTACTGAAGGAAGAAGTCCAAGCTGCATTGAAGGCATTGGAAAAAACAAGGCTCCAGGAATTGACGGAATATCAAGTTGTTTCAACAAATGAACGCAGCACTGGAAGTGCTCACTCATCTACGCCAAGAAATTTAGAAGATAACTACCTGGCCAATCAACTGGAAGAGGTCCATATTTGTGCCTGTTCCCAAGAAAAGTGATCCAACTGAACGTGGAAATTATCCAAAGATGTCATTAATATCACACGCAAGTAAAATTTTGCTGAAGATCATTCAAAAGCGACTGCAGCAGTATATCGACAGGGAACTGCCAGAAATTCAGGCCGGATTCAGAAGAGGATGTGGAACCAGGGATATCATCGATGATGTCAGATGGATCCTGGCTGAAAGCAGAGAATATCAGAAAGATGTTTACCTGTGTTTTATTGACTATGCAAAGGCATTCGACTGTGTGGATCGTAACAAATTATGGATAACATTGCGAAGAATGGGAATTCCAGAACACTTAATTGTGCTCATGAGGAACCTGTACACAGATCAAGAGGCAGTCATTTTAACAGAACAAGGGGATACTGCATGGTTTAAATTCAGGAAAGGTGCGTGTCAGGGTTGTACCCTTTCACCATACCCATTCTGTCTGTATGCTCAGCAAATAATATGAGAAGCTGTACTCTATGAAGAAGAGTAGGGCATCAAGACTGGAGGAAGATGCATTAATAACCTGAGTTATGCAGATGACACAATCTTCCTTGCTGAAAGTGAAGAGGACTTGAAGCACTTACTGATGAAGATCAAAGACCACAGCCTTCGGTATGGATTACACCTCAACGTAAAGAAAACAAAAATCCTCACAACTAGACCAATAAGCAACAATGTGATAAATGGAGAAAAGACTGAAGTTGTCAAGGATTTCATTTTACTTGGATCAACAATCAACACCTATGGAAACAGCAGTCAAGAAATCGAAAGATGCATTGCATCAGGCAGATCTGCTGCAAAAGACCTCTTTAAAGTGTTGAAAAGCAAAGATGTCACCTTGAAGACTAAGGTGCACCTGACCCAATCCATGGTATTTTCAATCGCCTTATATGCATATGAAAGCTGGACAATGAGTAAGGAAGACCAAAGAAGAACTGACACCTTTGAATTGTGTTGTTGGCAAAGAATATTGAATACACAATGGACTACCAAAAGAACGAACAGATCTGTCTTGGAAGAAGTACATCCAGAACGCTCCTTGGAAGCAAAGATGGCGAGACAATGTCTCATATACCTTGGACATGTTATCAGGAGGGATCAGTCCCTGGAGAAGGACATCATGCTTGATAAAGTAGAGGGTCAGCAAAAACCAGGAAGACCCTCAACGAGATGGATTGATACAGTGGCTGCAACAATGGGCTCAAATATAACAATGATTGTGAGAATGGCGCAGGACAAGGTAGTGTTTCGTTCTGTAGTACACAGGGTCGCTATGAGTTGGAACTGACTCGAGGGCACCTAACAACAACAACAGAGGTCCAGAAGCTGCAAATGGGCATTGATCTGATGAAATCCAGTTTTAACTCTTTGTCTTAGATCAGATACCCCAAAGACTGAGAGGTCCAGAAAAATCCTGCTGCATGTTTATGCATGTATGTGTATTTTAATATTCTCTATCTTGTTCCAAAACGTTGGGTTACAAAATTACCTATGACGCAGAGTTTCTTATTATTTTCAAGTAATAAAACTGGGAAAGAGAAAATAAGCTGAGGCAGGGGATGAGATTCAAAAAGATAAAATACATCCCCTGAGATCACAAAATAAAGACACAGCTAGGATTTAAATTCACAATGCCTAAATTCAAAGTCCAAGCTACAGTATCAATGGAGATTACAGATAGCTTGTTAAAAGCTATTCTGGATGAGAGATTATGAAATGGGATAGAGAAAATGATGGAAGGTCTGTGTGAATTCTTAAGTAGCATTGCTCTGAAGATGCAAAGATTTTCTGCTCTGTTTCTTTCTTTTTTTTCCTGAATTTAAGGCTATTCTTTTACGCAACTGTAGAAAATAACTTTTTTATGGGATATATACCTATGAGTTTTCTTTATGTGATTTAAACATGATACTTCACAACTGAAACTTATCTAGTGTGTTATTAAAATGCTTGGGCAGCAGACCACTTTGATATATGCATGCAATATCCTAATATGTATTAATTGTTCTCAGGCTGATATAATTAAAATAGACACAAAACAAATACACAAAAGAGCTCCAGTCTATGTGTGATTTGTCTTGTGAACAGACAGTAGATTTATTAATAACGACAGGGATATTTTTAGACTGAAACACAAAAAAATTCTGCCATCAAGTTTAGGGAAACAAAAATGGTTTGGAACAGAATAAAAAATAAACATTTTTGTCACCTGCCAGTTTTTACAATAGTTACAATAGAAAAATAGCAATTTCTAGATGAATATTACAGATGGGCAATAATGTTGTTTGGCTTTTAAAAATGAGAGTGTATGTACATAGTTCTATTAAAGAAGTAAAAGCCCTGATGATGCAACGGTTAAGCGCTCGGTTGCTAACTAAAAGGTCAGCAGTTAGAACCCACTAGCTGCTCTGCAGGAGAAAGATGTGGCAGTCTGCTTCCATAAGGATTGCAGCCTTGGGACCCTATGAGACATTTTTGCTCCTTCCTATAGGGTCGCTATGAGTCAAGATTGAGTTGACAGCAAAGGGTTTTGTTACTAAGAAAGTCATGTTGGTTTTTATTGTAAACTCAAGTTAAACTTGAATCAATAGTGTAATGAAAAATGGATGGACTTTGAACTTGGTCAGTCCTAGATCTGAAATGTACATCACTTATTTATTAACCCTCAGAGCAGGGTTTCTTAAACTCTCTGAACCTCAGTTTTGTCATTTGTAAAATGGGAATAATAATACTTTCCTTGTTGAGTGGGTGGTTGTGAGGATGAGATGGAATAATGCATGTACAGCAGCAACCACATGGACTGACATATGGAAAGAATAAAATAAATCATAGGGATTATATACTAAATGAAAGAAATTTACCAAAGCAAATCTTTTTGGGCCTGATTGAATTCTTTTCTCTTTTTCTGACTTTCCCTAACTTCCCACACGGATGAATCTCATTATACGAAGTAAAAGAGGCCAGACTCAAAGGTTACGTACCATATGATTTCATTTTATGACATTCTGAAAAACTCAAAACTGTAGTAATAGAGAAAAGGAAAGTGGTTGCCAGGGGCTGATGGTGGAGGGAGGGGCTGATGATACAGGTCCGTGGGTGAACTTTTTCGAGTACAAATCTTGATTGTGGTATTGTTTACATGACTGCATTTATCAAGGCTCACACAATTGTACTTAAAAGGATTGGCTTTATTGTATGTAAATTATATCTTAATAAAAATTTAAAAAATCTGAAAACACCTAATTGCTGTTAATTAGACTGTTGATGGAGGAGACCTTGTGGCACAGTGGCTAAGCACTCGGCTGCTAAACGAAAGGTCTGCGACACAAACCTACCAGCCGCTCCATGGGAGAAAGATATGACAGTCTGCTTCTGTAAGGATTACAGCCTTGGAAACCCTATGGGGCAGTTCTACTCTATCCTATACGGTTGCTAGGAGTCAGAATTTTCTCGACAGCAGTGAGACAGTCGGTGAAGTTACACTTCAGAAGAGAATCAGAGGCATACTGGGGAAAAGGCGTAATAGTGGAGTTTTTTGTTTTTCAAATTTGGTGCTTGGACCTAGTATCTGTAGCTAAAATTTCCAAGAGGGAATGCAAAGTATATTCATAAAACTTCTAAATGAGAACAAGCTGGCATGGAAGTGATAAAAGCCACAGCAATCAATAAACATATAAAACGAAAAATTTAAGCAATATTGGAAAAGGGCAAAAGATATACTTAAGGACAGCAGGAGGAAAATATTTACAGGAGGTAAGTGTGTTCAAGATTTCCACAAATAGGATAAATCTGAAACAATAATGAGTCAGCAATGTGAGTGCAATTGATGCAGATACAGTATGCATACAGATAATGAATATATAGCTGCAGGTAAATAATTATTATGCAAGGGTTAGGCCACACATTTTGTGCAAAACTATTAAGGAAATTTGTGTTGTTCATCAGAAAGAACAGATGGCCAAAGTATATATTTTAAGCATTTGAAGAGTTGTACTGAACTGTTCTTTCCCATTCCATCACAATGGAAAGTAAGAAGAAATAGCTCTGAACTGCAGCCTGGATTATCTACATCGGATATTTTTAAGGAGTAATCAGGGATGTAGATAGACTAGTCCAGTGGAAGGTAGATAGTGCTGGTTAAGGGTGTGGACTGGTGAGTCAGAGGGATGTGGCTTGACATCCATTCTTAGCCACTTAGTCCTTACAGGATATTGGACCAGTACTGTGAAGATACAATGAGATCCTAGAGTATTTAATGCAGTGACTGGCACAGAATTAGGATACAAGAAATGGAATGGAATGTGGCATGGAATGTGCCTCTTGGATCTCAGACTGCAAGGAGTGAAACTAATAGATGCCATCAGCTGCTGGCTCTGAAATCCATCCCCACCAAGCTTCCTGTGGGCTGCTCCCAGACAGTAACTCAGGGTAGCAGGAATGGTAAGGTAGGGCCATTCCCAGGAGATGTGGGGCTCCTTCTGACAGGTGACATTGCCTCAAAGACTGAACAGGCATGCAGGATTTTCCTTAAAACTGCACCTCAGTCCAAGAGACTTTTGACCTTCCTTTCTCCCTCCCTCCCTCCTTTTCTTCCTTCCATCACTTCTTCACTTGGGATCAGACCTCCATTGTGATCTGGTGGCTTTCCAGTGTTGTCCCCATTTTCTCTCACAAGTGTTTCACCAAATATTTTCTTGCACATTTGATTCTATCTTAACTTCTGTGTTTCAAAAGATCCCAGATAACACAGAAGCTGCATGTTATTAACCTGGATATTAATGTGCTATTTTTTTAGACTTCTTTTTTTTTTAATTGAACTTTAGATGAAGATTTACAGAACTAGCTTCTCATTAAACAGTTAGTACATATATTGTTTTATGCTATTGGTTAACAACCCCATGACATGTCAGTGTTCTCCCTTCTCAACCTTGGGTTCCCTATTACCAGCTTTCCCATCCCCTCCTGCCTTCTAGTCCTTGTCCCTGGGCTGGTGTGCCCCTTTAGTGTCGTTTTGTCCTATGGGTTTGTCTAATCTTTGGCTAAAAGGTAAACCTCCAGAGTGACTTCATTACTGGGCTAAAAGGGTGTCCGGGGGCCATACTCTCGGGTTTCTCAAGTCTCTGTCAGGCCAGTAAATCTGGTCTTTTTTTTTTTGAGTTAGAATTTTGTTCTACATTTCTCTCCAGCTCTGTCTGGGGCCCTTTTTGTGATCCCTGTCAGAGCAGTCAGTAGTGGTAGCCAGGCACCATCTAGTTGTGCTGGACTCGGTCTCGTGGAGGCCATAATAGTTGTGGTCTATTAGTCCTTTGGACTAATCTTTCCCATGTGTCTTTAGTTTTCTTTTAATGTGCTATTTTTGCTGGCAATAATTATTTTACTCAGGAGTCTGTGGAGATCAGTAACTCTAGAGGGATTTTTAAAGTAGGATTTGTGAAGTGAACACAATGGGTAGATTAAACCAGGGTGTCTTTGAGTCAGATGGCTCCAAAGAGTGATTAGAGGGAAAGGAATGAGTACAATTTATAGTATGGCTTCTTAGTCATATTCCTTCTCCCTTTTAGATTAACCTGAGCACTTTTTATCCCATTTTTCTGGTGCTTTTCACTGTTTCCTCCTATAAGTCCTTTTTAGCTTTGGTAAGTAATCAACGCAAACATTGATCTGATTGGAAAAAAATATTAGAGAATAGGAGAGAAGAACCAAGATCCTTACAGAGTCACCAAATGAAATGACTTGAGAATTGCCTAGGTGAATGATCCTTTAAGATTTTTTCCAGCCTTGTGATTTGAAGTCAAGTTTAGTTTTTAGTAGGAATTAATGAAGAGTAGAGCTGAGGGGTGGGGATGGGAGCTTTAGTTTAATCTTATGCATTCTGACTTCAAAGCCAAAACCATTTATAACGTATCATTTTCTATTCTTTTCTTAATAGTTCATGAATTTCCAGCACCTACATGGTCATCCATTTCAGTATTGTGTCATTTTAATAACAAAGAAGTTATTCTTAAAGTATAAGGACAAGATGAGATTTTTTAGGGCCTCTTCTAAAATCCTCAGAGATGCAGAGAACAACTCCATTCAGCCTTTGATGCTGGTAATCAGGTCACCCTTTAGTATTTTTTGGTCTGGTATAAATAGCCAATTTCATTCATTAACTTGTCTATTCATTTAGCCAGTATCTTTAGTGCCTCATTATACTCCTTTTTTTTTTTTCCAACTTCATTATTTCTGTTTGTATTTCTTGGACTCTCTCCAGTTATTCTAGAATCTTTTGAAAGCTGATGGTCAATATTAGACACGCTATTATAATAAGGTTCTGACTCGTTACAATGATTTGCTGCTCAGTCTTCTATATTAATGTTTTATTACCACCGAAAATATTATATCCTCTCCATTCTTTGAATCTCACCTGCTAACATCACCCCCACACAATCCACCAGAAAAGCACGTGCTAGTATTTCAGGGTGGTCAAATACTGCTCTCTGATCTTCTTTTCTGTGTTATATTTAGCAATCTCTTTTAATGGTTTATAACTTTTTTCTCCTATTTGTAATTTGAGAACCAACATAGAGATAATTTATTCACAATATTTCTTTTCTTTACATTCCTCGTTTATTTTAATTAAAACCAGTTTGATAGAAAATGAAAGTGAAAACCCAAGCTCTAACACTTATTAGCTGTGTGCCTTTGGACACATTAGTTAAGCCTTCTAAGCCTCCATTTCTCAATTTGGAAAATGAGGATAATCACGACTGGGGTTGGGAGAAAAAATAACGTATCAGCACATGACTTACATAAAATAAGTGCTCCAAATCTAGTGTTCTTCCTGTAGATGTACACTAAATTACGGTAAAAGAAAGTTTAATTTGGAAAAAAAAAATGTAGCTGAAGAAAACCTTCAAGAAACTCCAGAAGATAACACAGATGTAGCTCTTTTGAAAAAGGCACATTTGATTGACTTAAAAGAGAAAAGGTTATATATCGTTTTGTTTTCATTTTGGTCTAACTTAGAGGAGGGTCACAAAGAAAACATTATTGTTTTTTTTTTCATTTAGACATCTACGAAAACACTCCAATCCTGAATAAACATGCATTCAATTTTCTCAAAAAGGGCAATGGATGTTTTTCATCAGACAAAGGGAAGCTTGTTGTTAGCTGCTGTTGAGTTGGTTCTGACTCATAGCAACCCTATGTACAACAGAACCAAACACTGCCCAGTCCTGGGCCATTCTCACAATCGTTGTTACTCTTGAGGCCATTGTTGCAGCCACTGTGTCAAACCATCTTGTTGAGGGTTTTCCTCTTTTTTGCTGACCCTCTACTTTGCCAAGCATGACGTCCTTCTTCAGGGACTGATCTCTCCTGATAACATGTCCAAAGTATATGAGACGAAGTCTCGCCAGTCTTGCTTCTAAAGGAGCATTCTGGTCGTACTTCTTCCAAGACAGATTTATTCATTGTTTTGGCAGTCCAAGGTATATTCAATATTCTTCGCCAACACTACAATGCAAAGGCATCATTTCCTCTTCAGTCCAGCTTTTACATGCATGTGAGGCAATTGAAAACACCATGGCTTGGGTCAGGCGCACCTTAGTCTTCAAGGTGACATCTTTGCTTTTCAACACTTTAAAGAGGTCTTTTGCAGCAGATTTGCCAAATGCAGTGCATCTTTTGATTTCTTGACTGCTACTTCCGTGGGTGTTGATTGTGGATCTAAGTAAAATGAAATCACTGACAACTTCAATCTTTTCCCCATTTATCACATTGTTGCTTATTGGTGTAGTTGTGAGGATTTTTGTTTTCTTTATGTTGAGGTGTAGTCCATACTGAAGGCTGTGATCTTTGGTCTTCATCAGTAATGCTTCAAGTCCTCTTCACTTTCAGCAAGCAAAGTTGTGTCATCTGTATATCACAAGCCGTTAAGGAGTCTTCCTCCAATCCTGATGTCCTGCTCTTCTTCATACAGTCCAGCTTCTGGGATTATTTGTTCAGCATACAGATTGAATAGGTGTGGTGAAAGGATACAACCCTGACACATACCTTTCCTGACTTTAAACCACACAGTATCCCCTTGTTCTGTTCAAACAACTGCCTCTTGATCTATGTACAGGTTCCTCGTGAACACAATTAATTGTTCTGGAATTCCCATTCTTCCCAGTATTATCCATAATTTGTTATGATCCACACAGCCAAATTCCTTTGCATAGTCAATAAAACACAAGTAACCATCTTTCTGGTATTCTCTGCTTTCAGTCTGGATCTGTCTGACATCGGCAATGATACTCCTGGTTCCACGTCCTCTTCTGAATCCGTCTTCAATTTCTGACAGTTCCTTGTCAATATACTGCTGCAGCCGCTTTTGAATGATCTTCAGCAAAAGTTTGCTTGCATGTGATGTCAATGATATTGTTCAATAATTTCTGCATTTGGTTGGATCACCTTTCTTGGGAATAGGCGTAAATATGGATCTCTTCTAGTCAGTTGGTCAGGTAGCTGTCTTCCAAATTTCTTGGCATGGATGAGTGAGCACTTCCAGCGCTGCATCCATTTCTTGAAATATCTCAGTTGGTATTCCATCAATTTCTGGAGCCTTGTTTTTCACCAATTCCTTCAGTGCAGCTTGGACTTCTTCCTTCAGCATCATCGGTTCCTGAAGGGATGCTTAGTGTGGAGAAAAGAAAACCTCACTGACATGAGAGAGCTACCTAAAAATACTGGAAATGTTAGGAGCAGGGCTTTGAACCAGTTTATTCTGGTTCAAATCCCTGATGAGAATTTACATTTCTAGCAAGTTTCCAGGCAATGTTAATGCTGCTGGTTAGGACAAATACTGAGAAGCACTAGTAGGATTCTCAAAGTTCATAGTACATAAGAATCACCTGAGGATCTTGTTAAAATGTAGACTCTGATTCAGTATATCTGGAGTAAAAGTCCATTCTCAGCAGGAGTTCAAACCAGTTCATTTGAAGCCCTGGTTTGGAGAAGCTGAATTTGTTTTGAGTTGGACTGAAAACTATGATTAGTACAAGGACAAGTGGGAAGGAAACAAGAGAAGACCTTTCTAATGCTGAAAGTGGTGGAGTAGTCAGAGAAAACTTCTCTAAGGAGTTGTTACTAATTAATCTGAGGGCTTTTACAAGTAGTAAAAGAAAATGAGAGATAAATACATAGATACAGAGACAGAGAGACAGAGAGAGAGAAAACCAGGTATGCAGGTAGAGAAAAAAATAGCATCTGTGAAACGAAAGACGTGGCATTTTCTAGAAAAGGAAAGAGCCTGTGTGACCAGAGATTTGCTCTAGGTGAGGCTGGAGAGGTAGACAGGGCCTTATAGGAACTTAATTTTATTCTAACTGAAATGGGAGGCTATTGAAAGATTTTAGGATAAGAAACCAGAACAAATTTACATTTTAAGAAGATAGTTTTTAAAAAATTTTTACTTTGAAAAAAAAATTCAAACACAGAAAATTTGTAGAATGTTACAATGAATTTCTTTATAGCCTTGACCTAAATCTACCATATTTCATATGCATTCTCTCTCTCTTTATATAGATATCTATTATTTTTGTTGGTATCATTATTATTATATCATCCATCTAAAGGTGATTTATAGGCACCATGACCCTCTACCCTTAAGTAGTTCATTATCTCCCAAGAAAAAGGACATTCTCTTACATAACTCAAATACACTTGCCAAATTCAGTAAATTTAACACTGATACAATACTATTAGCTAATACGCAGAGCATATTTAAATTTCACAATTTGTCTATCTAATGATCTTTCTGGATCCAGGATCACTCACTGCTTTCAGTTGCCATATCTCCTTAGCCCTTTTTGGTCTGGAACGGTCCTCAATCTTTGTCTTGCATGACATTGACCTTTTGAAGAGTACAGACCAGTTGCTGTGCAAACCCAAAGCCCTTCAATTTGGGTTGGCCTGATGCTTTCTCACGATTACATTCAGGTAATGCATTTTTGGCAGAAATACCGCAGAAGCCATGCCCTCTGGCAGGAATTATACAGAAATTATGACCTTCTCACTGCATCACATCAGGAAATATATGATATCGCTTTGTCCCATAAATTAGTGATATTAATTTTAACCATTTGGCGAGGGTGATAGCTGCTAAGTTTTCCACTGGGAAGTTCTCATTTTTTCCTTACCCTGAGAGATGCATTGAGACTCTGTAAATCTCCTGTTTTCTATTAACTTTTTCTCAGTATTTTTAGCATTGTTGATAATTCTTGCCTGAATCAACAATTAATATGATGGTTGCAAAATGTTGATTTTTGTAATTATTTTATGTCTTTTAAGTCATTCTCTATTTTTTTTTTTTTAGAAATGTTTATATGTTTCATGTATCTGCTCAGTCGTTTATTCTCAATATGAACTCATGGATTATTGTTTTATCCAATGTTTTTATTCTTGCCACTACTCATTTTGAGACTCAGATTGTCCCATATGTGGCCACTGGGAGCTCCTTCAAGCTGGGTTATTTGTCCTGTCCACATGTCCCTGTCAGTTTTTTGAGATATTCCAGAGTGCTCCTTAGAAGCAAGGATGGCGAGACTACATCTCACATACTTTGGACTTGTTATTGGGAGGGATCAGTCCCTGAAGAAGGACATCAAGCTTGGTAAGGTGGAGGGTCGTCTAAAAAGAGGAGGACCTTCAATGAGATGGATTGACACGGTGGCTGCAATAATGGGCTCAAGCATAACAACAATTGTGAGAATGGTGCAGGAACAGGCAACGTTTCGTTCTGTGGTACATAGGGTCACTATGCGTTGGAACTGACTTGATGGCACCTAACAACGAACAGGTTCATTTTGTTTTCCTTTAGTAAAGGGTGGCTTTTAGAAATCAACCTCCTGGTGAAGAAGTTCACCCTTGGAACTGTGTGAGGTGTGAAACATTGAAGAGTAGACACAAGCTGACCAGAGATTGTTGGAGTCATTTGAGTGTATAATCACACCGGTTTGGTATAAGGTGATGGCAGTGGAGAGATGGAAGTGAGGACATATTATATACATCTATCTGTCTATTTATCTATCTATTTGTATATTTGTTGTTGTTAGGTGCTATCGAGTTGGTTTTGACTCATAGTAACCCTATGTACAACAGAACAAAACACTGCCCAGTCTTGTGCCACCGTCACAATAGTTGCTATGTTTGAGCCTCCTCTACTTTACCAAGCATGATGCCCTTCTCCAGGGACGGGTCCCTCCTGATAACATGTCCAACATATGTGAGACAAAGTCTCGCCAACACCTTGCTTCTAAGGAGTATTCTGGCTATACTTCTCCAAGATAGATTTGTTCTTCTGGCAGTCCATGGTATATGCAATATTCTTTACCAATACCATAATTCAAAGGCATCAATTCCTCTTCAGTCTTCCTTATTCATCGTCCAGCTTTCACATGCATATGAGGCAATTGAAAACACCATGGCTTGGGTCAGGCGCACATTAGTCCTCAAAATGACATCTTTGCTTTTTAACACTTTGAAGAGGTCTTTTGCAGCGGATTTGCCCATTGCAATATACCTTTTGATTTCTTATATATATATATGTATTGAAATGTGATTGACTGCTAACCTAAAGGGTGTCAGTTTGAACCCACCCAGCAGTACTGCAGAAGATAGGCTTGACGATCTGCTTCAGTTATGATTATAGCCAAGAAAACCCTATGGAGCAGCTCTCTGTAATACATGGGGTCCCCATGAGTCAGAATCAACTCCATGGCAACTAACAACCACACAGGCACACACACACACACACACACACTATTAGGTATATAATTAGATACAGAACTTGCTGATAGATTGGATATTGAGGGTGAGAACAAAGGAGAATTCAACCCCAGGTTTCTGGAATCCACAGTCAGGGAGGTGCTATATATTGCTGACATTTGCTGTCCCTTATGGGCTCACATGTTGATGATTCTGTGCCCCGGCGGCAGGCTGTTCAGTGTTGTCTTTTCGCTGACTGTGCTTGATGTGACCAAACTTGCGTCTGCAAATGTGGGGTCATGCCCATGTATTGCCATGGCAACCTCCTAGGGTACAGCTGTGTGACTGCCTCTGTGGCTGCCATGAATAGGAGCCTCTGGAAGAGAGTGACTGAAGGTACTTGGAGGGGACTCTGCTGCTGCTGAATAGTATTGGAAACCTCATTATTGTCTTTAGAAATAGAGAATTAACAAAGAGAATTTTCTCAGAGCTTCTGGCACAGAATAAAGGTAATACAAGTTTGAAATCTGATGAAAGAAAATGCTAGCTGGTCTTTCTATTGTCAGTATATGATTCATAATAGGAATGCCAGCATTAGCAAAAGCAGTTAGGAGAGATTAATGTAGTTTATATTTTTTATTTATGTGATAATATCTCCCTTTATTTCCCATCTAATAAATAAGCTTTGATTGTCCTGATCAGGAAAATTTCAAAACTATGATATTTACTGTAGCTCTCCTATCTTCTTCTGCCTTCAGGTAAATAAGTGATAATTTTTTAAAATCTATGATCAAAATACAATGATACTCTAGAACTTCTCTTGATGATGTTTTATTTTTAAACACACTATGTTCTATATTGATTTTCATACAAAATAAGGCATCTGACAGTGCGTAAGTTCAGAGAGAATTCCTTAAGCAAAGAGAGAATCTAGCATGTTTGGGAAAGTGAAGTGTGCTTCACAGTTAGTGACCTTGCTGCTTTTTAGACTATTGATGTTTCTTTGGATGCAGGCTTCTTTGTTCCTGGAGCACCGAGTCCCCTGCTGTTGCCTAGATGTCTAGCTTGCTGATTTTGTAGCTCAAAGCAGTTTTGTATCTCACTTTCTGCAAAGTCCTGAAGCTCCAGATGCAAATTCTAATCTCTTGAGTCAGAGGTCTTCACTCTGGATCACTGATCCCTGGTGTACCATGAGGCCTTGGTGTCTGAAATAGTTCCCTAGTGAATGTGCTCAGGGAGCAGATGATATATTCGATTACAGCCTGTGGAATGCTTTATGTAAAGTCAGATGGTTAAGAGGCTAAGCTCTGGAGCTGGTCTGGATGGGCTTGAGCCCTAGCTCCATCCTTCCTTAACTAACTGACTTTGGGCAAGCCACTAAACTAAACCATTCTGTTTTCCCAACTATAAAACAAGGGTAACGATAGTATTTAACTCATCAAATTGTTCTGAAAATTAAGGAGATAATCCATAAAAGAACTTGGCATGGGGCCTGGTACTTAGTAAAAACTAGGTGATGGTATTATTTTAATAATAATATAGCTATCATTTTGCAATTGCTTATTATGTGCAAGGTCTATAATATGAGTTACTTTACCTACTTGCTCTCTTTGATACGCATAGCCACTCTATAAGGTGGATGCCATTAATGATCCCATTTTAGAAACAAGCATAAAAACCAAACTAAACCTATTGTCATTGAGTTGATTCTGACTCATGACGATCCCATGTGTTACAGAGTAGAACTTCTCCATCATGTTTTTCTTGGCTGTAATCTTTACAGACACAGATTGTCAGGCCTTTCTTCCACAGTGCCACTAGGTGGGTTTGAACCACCAACCTATTCCAGCTTAATTCCCAGCCTTTTTCTCCATTTCATTTGGTATTTCTCTTGTTTCTTGATTGAGCCCTAGTCTCCGACCCTAGACTAGCATGCATATCCTGCCCTTCACACCGGTGGGATTTTGCTTATGCTAGTGTTCCTACCTCGGCTGTTTTTTACCTTCCATCCCCATTTATCTCCCTCGCAAAATAGTACTCATCATTCAAGGTGTAACTAAAATGTCACCTTTTTGTAGAAGCTTCTCTAATCCACTTAGAATTGATTACTCTCTTCTCTTGTAATCTGACAACACTTTGAACACACATCTATTATAGAACTTAACAAGGTGGGCTAAAGTAATGCTGCTCAAGGGACAGCATCTGTTGCTGGAAGTGTGTGATCTCCACAAAGGCAAGTACCATAGTTACTAGTCCAGGAAACAGCATGCTTTCTTATACATTTACATGAATGAGAAAAAAAAAATTAGAGAAAATACCAAAAACTTCCCTTGGCACCTTGGTTACAGCCACATTCTATTTATTTATTCTCCTTTAGAGAAAAATTTCTCTAAGGTACTGTCGTTTGCTCCTCA
Source organism: Trichechus manatus latirostris (assembly GCF_000243295.1). Taxonomy (NCBI): domain Eukaryota; kingdom Metazoa; phylum Chordata; class Mammalia; order Sirenia; family Trichechidae; genus Trichechus; species Trichechus manatus. The sequence continues at coordinate 4,788,562 of NW_004444083.1, read as the reverse complement.
ACCCTCCTAAATCTTACTTCTTTACTACCTACTCCACTGAAACGTCTTGAGTCGAGGATATCACTAGCATCCATTGGACGAAGGCAATGGACATGTCTCTGATTTGCTATTACTTATACCCTCTTCTCTTGGTTTCCATAACACTCACTCCTATTTCGCTCCTCAGTTTCTTCCTATCTCATTGTCGTCTACCCAAACTGTAAATGTTGGCTTTTCTGAATGCCTGGTCTTGGGCCTTTGTCTTCTCTCTAGCCATATCCTTTCCTTCAGTGATATTATCCATTCACCTGGCTTTAAATTCCATGTACATGCTCATCAAACACAAGTTTATATCTCCTGCTTCCACTACTGTCTCCAGAAGTAGACATGTCAAATTTAATGTCTGAAATACAGCTCTTATGCTTCCTCCTCACAGAAGTCTTCCTCCCCTGGTCCCAGTAATCTCAGTAAAGAATACCACATACTACCCAGTTGTTCATGCCAAGATTTTAAGTCAATAGAAGTGTTGTAATATAAAATCAAGTGTATTTTCAGAAAGTAGAAAAAATAAGGAACAGCTTGAAAAGTAGAAAAAAAAAAAAGACCAAAGAAAACTCAAGGCTCAAGACAAAGATCTCACTAATAGGAGCTGTAGAAAAAAGAACAGAAAGAAAGGGAGAAACTTAGCAAAGAACTCACTGAAGACAAATTTCCTGAAATTGAAAGACATGAATTTTAAATTGAAAAGACTAACTGACTGCCCTCATGATGAATGAAAATAGACCCTCAGTATGCACACCACTGGAAGACTTCAAATCACTAGGAATAAAGAGATGATTCTTTAAACTTCTGATATATTTGACTGCATGGAACAAAGACTTTGAAGCCCTTGAAGTAATTATTTTTTAAATATAAGATAAAAATCATGTTGATAATATTATTTATGTGATTCTTCCACCGCTTGTATTCTATTACAAATCCCATCACCCCATTTATTTCCTTTTAATAATTGTCACAATAGTAATAACCTTACTCATTGATTCTTCTTATTTATTTGACGTCTTTTTTCATTAGAACGTAAGTTTCATGGGGATGATCACCTTCTGTTTTGTTCTCTGTTATATCCCTTGTATCTAAGACAGTGCAGGATATGTAGGAGACATTTAAGTAAATATTGAATACGTGAATGAGTAAAAAATGAGTGAAGTTCATAACAAATAAAGAAGAAAGTGTAGGGTTCTATAAATCCATTGCCGTTCATTTCAACTCATATTGACCCTATAGGACAAAGAACAACTGCCCGGTAGTGTTTCCAAGGAGCTACTGGTGGGTTTGAACTGCTGACCTTTAGGCTAGCAGGTGAGCTCTTAACCTTAACCACTGTGACACTAGGGCTCCTAGGCTCTATGTTGTTGTTGTTAGGTGCCGTCAAGTCTGTTCCAACTGATAGTGAGCCTATGTACAACAGAACAAAACACCGCCCCGTCTTGTGCCATCCTCACAATCATTGCTATGCTTAAGCCCATTGTTGCAGCCACTGTGTTAATCCATCTCGTTGAAGGTCTTCCTCTTCTTCACTGACCCTCTGCTTTACCAAGCATGCTGTCCTTCTCCAGGGACTGATCCCTCCTGATAACATGTCCAAAGTATGTGAGACATAGTCTAGACATCCTCCCTTCTAAGGAGTATTCTGGTCGTACTTCTTCCAAGACAGATTTCTTCCTTCTTTTGGCAGTTCATGGTATATTCAATATTCTTATTCAACACTACAGTTCAAAGGTGTCAATTCTTCTTCTGTCTTCCTCATTCATCAACCAACTTTCACACGCATATGAGGCAGTTGAAAACACCATGGCTTGAGTAAGTCGCACCTTAGTCTTCAAGGTGAAGTCTTTGCTTTTCAACACTTTAAAGAGATCTTTTGGAGTAGATTTTCCCAATGCAATACATCCTTTGATTTCTTGACGGCTACTTCTATGGGTGTTGATTGTGGAATCAAGTAAAATGAAATCACTGACAACTTCAGTCTTTTCCCCATTTATCACGTTGTTGCTTATTGGTCTAGTTGTGAGGATTTTTGTTTTCTTTATGTTGAGGTGTAATCCATACTGAAGGCTGTGGTGTTTCATATGCATCAGTAAATGCTTCAAGTCCTCTTCATTTTTCAGCAAGCAAGGTTGTGTCATCTGTATATCACAGGTTGTTAATGAGTCTTCCTCCAGTCCTGATGCCTCGTTCTTCTTCATATAGTCCAGTGTCTGGGATTATTTGCTGAGCATTCGGATTGAATAGGTATGGTGAAAAGATACAACCCTGACACACACCTTTCCTGACTTTAAACCATGCAGTATCCCCTTGTTCTGTTTGAACCACTGCCTCTTTATCTATGTACAGGTTCCTCATGAGCACAATGAAGTATTCTGGAACTCCCATCCTTCTCTATGTTATCCATAATTCGTTATGATCCACACAGTCAGATGCATTTGCATAGTCAATAAAACACAGGTAAACATCTTTCTCGTATTCTCTGCTTTCAGCCAGGATCCATTCTACATCAGCAATGATATTCCTTGGTTCACGTCCTGTTCTGAATTTGGTGAATTTTTGGCAGTTCCCTGTCGATGTACTGCTGCAATCAATTTTGAATTATCTCCAGCAAAATTTTACTTGCATGTGATATTAATGATATTGTTTGATAATTTCCATGTTCTGTTGCATCATCTTTCTTGGGAATAGGCATAAATATGGATCTCTTCCAGTTGGCTGGCCAGGTAGCTGTCTTCCAAATGTCTTGGCATATATGAGTGAGCACTTCCAGCACTGCATCCATTTGGTGAAACAACTCAGTTGTATTCCATCAATTCCTGGAGCCTTGTTTTACGCCAATGCCTTCAGTGCAGCTTGGAATTCTTCCTTCAGTACCATCGGCTCCTGATCATATGTTACCTTCTGAAATGGTTGAATGTCAACCAATTCTTTTTGATACAGTGACTCTGTATATTCCTTTCATCTTCTTTTGATGCTTCCTGCATGGTTTAATATTTTCCCCGTAGAATCCTTCAATATTGCAACGTGAGGCTTTAATTTTTTCTTCAGTTCTTTCAGATTGAGAAATGCCAAGCGTGTTCTTCCCTTTTGGTTTTCTATCTCCAGGTCTGTGCACATGTCATTATAATACTTTACTTTGTTTTCTCGAGCCGCCCTTTGAAATCTTCTATTCAACTCTTTTACTTCAACATTTCTTCATTTTGCTTTAGCTACTTGACATTCAAGAGTAAGTTTCAGAGTCTTTTCTAACATCCAATTTGGTCTTTTCTTTCTTTCCTGTCTTTTTAATGACCTCTTGTTTTCTTCATGTATGACGTCCTTGATGTCATTCCACAACTCATCTGGTCTTTGGTCATTAGTGTCCAGCAAGTCAAATCTATTCTTGAGATGGACTCTAAATTCTGGTGGGATACACTCAAGGTCATACTTTGGCTCTTGTGGACTTGTTCTAATGTTCTTCAGTTTCAACTTGAACTTGTACATGAGCAATTGATGTTTTTTTCCGTCGTCAGCCCCTGGCCTTGTTCTGACTGATGATCTCGAGCTTTTCCATTGTCTCTTTCCATAGATTCAGTTGTTTTGATTCCTGTGTATTCCAGATGTATAGTAACCATTTATGTTCGTGAAAAAAGGTATTTGCAATGAAGAAATTGATGGTCTTGCAAAATTCTATCATTCGATCTCTGGCATTGTTTCTATCACCAAGGTCATATTTTCCAACTACTAATCCTTCTTCTTTGTTTCCAACTTTCATATTCCTATCACCAGTAATTATTAATGCAACCTGATTGCATGTTTGATCAATTTCAGACTGTAGAAGTTGGTAAAAATCTTGAATTTCTTCATCTTTAGCCTTAGTGGTTGGTGCGTAAATTTGAATGATAGCCATATTAACTGGTCTTCCTTGTAGGCGTATGGATATTATCCTATCACTGACAGCGTTTAACTTCAGGATAGATCTTGAAATGTTCTTTTTGATGATGACTACAACACCATTCCTTTTCAAGTTGTCCTTCCTGGCATAGTAGACCTTATGATTGTCCAGTTCAAAATGGCCAACACTAGTCCATTTTAGCTCACTAATCCCTAGGATATTGATATTTATGCATTCCATTTCATTTTTTATGATTTCCAATTTTCCTAGATTCGTACTTCGTACATTTCACGTTCCAATTATTAATGAATGTTTGCAGCTGTTTCTTCTCATTTTAAGTAGTGCCACATCAGCAAATGAAGGTCCCGAAAGGTTGACTCCATCCACGTCATTAAGGTCAACTCTACTTTGAGGAGGCAGCTCTTCCTCAGTCGTCTTTTGAGTGAATTCCAACCTGAGGGGCTCATCTTCTGGCAGTATATCAGACAATGTTCTGCTGCTATTCATAATGTTTTCACTGGCTAATTCTTTTCAGGAGTAGACCACTGAGTCCTTCTTCCTAGTCTGTCTCAGTCTGGAAGCTCTGCTGAAACCTGTACACCATGGGTGAGACCGCTGGTATTTGAATACCAGTGGCATAGCTTCCAGCATCACAGCAACACACAATCTCCCACAGTATGACAAACTGACAGATGCATGGGGGTAGGGTTCTATAGGTACATTCAAAACAAGTTGCCCTTGAGTTGATTTTGACTCATGATAACCACATGTATGTGAGAGTAGAACTGTGCTCCATAGTGTTTTAAATGACTGATATTTTGGAAGTAGATCACCAGGCCTTTCTGATGAGGCACCTCTGAGGGGACTTGAACCTCCAACCTTTTGGTTAGTAGTAGGGACTCCAATAGAAACATTCAAGAGGGATAGTAATCAAGACCACAATGGTAAATGTTTGGTCTGAGAAACCTTCTGGGGAAGACAATGCCTGAACTGAATTTTTAAGGATGATTAGTTTATCAATTACAATATGGAGAATATTCAGCAGGTAGAGGGAGCATTGAGATAACATGGTACATTGAATGGACTCCATGGTGATGTACAATTCTACTGATGCTGAAATCCAGGGGCATGTTAAGACAAGAGCACTGTGAATAAAGCCCTTATATACCGGCCATAATCAGGGTATGTACTTAGAGGTTGCTGTTTATAATGTGGGCAATATCTTTGCAACTTGTGACTTCATTTATGATTATCAACAGCTGAGCCTCAATGTTGTAGCAATATTGCAAACAATTTTCTCTCATTAAGGGGTACATCAAGTGAAACATCTTGAGTTAGGGATATTTTTTAGCTCCTGGGGTTTTCCAGTGTTTTCTGAATAATCATGTTTGTAGAATCCAAGATCTGGCATTGTAGTTAGAGAATTTCTTGATAGCAGTCAACACAAGATTAATTTGAGGAAAATGCTTGGGGAGCCGTAAAGCAATTGAGTATCTTTAAGAGTTGTGCCATTACAATTTGTGCTTATCAAAAACATATGTAGTGTAATCAGGGTTTTGTATTTTTTATTTAAGTAAAACATAAATTCTATGCCAAATGTAGCCTTTTATTTTCTTACTTAGTGATCATGACTGGATGTTTAAGACTGGAAAATCTTAGAATCCTAACAATTAGGTCTGTGTCTCCATCTCTGACTATGAACAAAGAGACACCATATTCTCATCTATAAAATAGGAGTAATAATGATAATACTTATCCCACAGGATATTGTGTGGATTGAACTTTGTATTCATGTGACTGGAAGTGCATCATGCATTCTAAATTCCTAAACAAAAGCATGCTGCACTATTACAATTTTGGAGAACATTGCCTAATAAAAATTTTCTACACCACCTGTCCGGATTACGCATTGCCAACTCCTATAGAAAGGTACATGTGGAAAGTTTATTGTGACCCATCTCTTTGCGTACCCCAAATTAATCTATTAAAGTGGGTGTTGAAGTAATGTGAAAAAAAGCCAATTGTACAAATAAGTGAAGCCATTCACTGGCTTTCAACACAATCACTCTAGCCGTAGATCATATATTTTACAGAGAAACAGAGTCTTGATTTTTTAAGGAGAGTGGGACAATATAATAGTCATATACAGTCAACACATACAAAAGAATAAGGTATTGACAAGAAGGTATATCTGGTGTCATAGAATTGATCTAGTATTGAATGGGTTACCAGCATTTGGTATAACCCTTTCAAAGCCACCATGGGAAGTGACTATGTACTACCTGTCATTGCTATCTCTATCGATAGATACTTGAATCCCAATTTCCCAAATTGCACATTTCATGGAAGTAGAAACTGTGTCATCTACCTCTTTTAATTCCTCAGACAATCTGAGACAGTGCCTTGAAATATGGTGTGGATTGAGAAAATCAATCCTTACATCTGGTCAAATGGTTAATATGTTTCTCGAGTTTAGGTTCGTTTTGTCTCTTGTGTGTGCCAGTGTACTCAGCAGAGACGTTATCTTGGATATGAACTCAGCTTGGCTTGGTATGTACTTCAGAGGTGAACTAAAGATGATATCAGCCACCCTGCTTCATTTTTGTTTATTACAGTTATTCTTGGAATATCCGTAGTTGCTGAGATATTAATTTTGCAGGCATGAAATAATATTTCCTCAACTTTGCAATACCTGAGGGGAGATGAGTTGTAATAAAGAGCATACATTTACTTTTAAAATTAATTTCAGAAGGAAACCTTTTATTTTAGAAATGCATATAATTTCATTCCACAATGTACTTGATAATGTGGAAAATACCATCTCAGATCTTATGTTAGAAAAATAAACTCAGGCATGGGGCAGTAGGAAATTTGAAGGAAGAAACTTATAAAACTGCTTCATGAGTAGGAATATTCTTTTAAGGAAATTCATTTTATTTTTCCAAATTCAAGAAATAAGACAAATTACCAACAATTTCAATTTATTCTTATACAATTTGTCCCTTTTCAGTTAATAAAAGAGGTCACATTAATTTTCTAAAATTTGGAAAATGCAGAAAACATTAAGAAATTGACCATAACTTGTACTTCCTCCCCACCACCCCACCCAGAGACTACTGGTATTAACATTTTTGAATATAGGCTTCTTTTTATGAGGTGTTTGTAAGTAGAACACATTGAGTTCATGTTTTGAGCCTGGTTCTATAACCTGCTCTCTTCACTTTACATGATGCATCATGACACTTAAACCCTAACATGGTGCCTGCTATATGTCCGGCACAGTTCTAAGCACTTTCTTTATATTTGTTTACTTAACATCGTAAATGGCCCTATGAGTTTGGAACTATTGTTTTTTCCATTTTACAGATAAGGGCAATGAGGTCAAAGAGGATCATATAGCTAGAGCTCAGGTCTTCTATCGGCAACATACAGGTAAGCCTAGTAGCTACTTCTTAGGTTTTTGAGAACTTTCAAGAGACATTTGGAGAGTCTGGGAAGGGATATAGCAACACACTTGACAGTTATGAAGGGCCTAATGTATGACATCAATTTATTATTATTATTACTACAACTACTACTACTATTGTGGTGGTGGAGTGGTTATTCATAATATTATCTCCAGTGTTTCATACAATTTCTAGTTAGATAGCAAGTGCTAGAAAGTATCTACAAGCATGACCTTTGTTGTTATTGTGTGCCTTCGAGTCAATTCCGACTCATGGTGACCCTACAGGACAGAGTAGAACTGACCCATATGGTTTCCTAGGCTGTGATCTTTATGGGAACAGACCATGCCCTATTTTCAATCCTCTTCTTAAAATATGAATAGATGATTAGATTATTAGGTCAGTACACTTGAATATCTCTTGAAACTTTTTTCTCAAGTGAAATCTTCCTGTTTTTATCCCATTTTTTTATGGAGTCCCTTGTACCAACCTCCAATGTAGAAAATGACAAGTGAGTTGTTTTCTTAACTCACTCTTACTTCATGCTGGGATTGGTACAGGGAGATGGTTAAGCCACAGACAACTGACGAGAACACCTTGCATGCATCTTTGTTGTATTTTATTCTATTTTTTGTTGCTGTCATCTCTCCAATCATATTTAGTACTGTTGTTGTCGTTGTGTACCCTCCAGTAGATTCTGACTGATGATGACCCTATAGGACAGAGTAGAACAGCCCCATAGGGTTTCCAAAGAGTGGATTCAAACTGCTGACCTTTTGGTTAGCAGCTAAGCTCTTAACCATTGCACCACCAGGACTTCTAGTACTAGGCAGACATTTATCTTAAGCAATCAACTAAGTGTTATTGAAGCATTATACTCTGTGGGTAGGTCATTGCTTTTTATATCAGGTAATGATGTCTTAATATTTCAGATAACTTCTTTACAACTAAAAGGTGTGCCATATTGAGAGATGACAAATAGAATAGAGACTTAAGGTGCCAGACAATGTAAATGCCTAGGTTTATGAGCAGGAACATGACATCTATCATCATTCATAAATGCATTTATTAAGAAATTTGAAAATATGTTTGCATTTGCTTCCTGATGTAAGTATCCATAATGGAAAGAAGCTGGAACAAAATAGGCAGAGTAATGCTATCAAAGGGTATCATTGAGAGGGACTGAATTTGATCATCACTTAGAAAATGCTGCTAAGCTTACTGCCTGTATAAATACCAATTTTAGCCAATAGGCTGCTTCATAATGGAGTATTAATAGCTGAATAGGTTTTTAAAATGGAAATGCTGAATCCCAGAAAAGCAGAACATGAATGATGATGATGATACTTGACACAAATAAAACAGAAACACCACGTTGTAATCAAGAAGTGCAAGTTCCTTTCAATTTCATAGTTACACCCGTTACTTATTAGAGTGATCAATTGTACAAGTATACAGAAAAACATTCCCAACAAATACCATGATTTTTTTTCCAGTGTAAACATCCTTAGTTTTAGGTCAGATACTCCCGCTGACTGTACTTGAATAAAATGGTTTGTTCCCCAGTCGTAAGTGGAAGGTACCAATAAATGCACAACACTCTTCAATCACAAAATTATGTATTTTTAATTTTACTATATTCTTTAATCATAGCTATTCCGGCTACCTCTACTATTACTAGTAACTGGAGCTTTAATCCAATCCTCTGTATAGTCATTTTGTGAATAAAAGTCGAATTCAATTTGAATAAGACTAGCAGATTGACATGAATACCAGAAATCATTTTGAAAACACGAACCAAGTTAATTACCCAGTTTTGTAAATGGGTTATTATAGTTTGATGGCTTTGATTTGGAAAGTATATATGGGATTTGAAAAATAAAAGAAAATAAGCAAACTAAAACCCAGAGAGAAAAAGAAATCATTTTAATTAAAGGAAATGGAGTAAAATGGGAATTGAGAGAAATTAGGCTTTTTTTTTTTGATATATTAAATATTTACAATTAGGAAAAAGCAAAGACAACTAATATTTACTGAGGACATATTAAGTGGCAAGCACTGTATTATATATTATTATATTTATAGAATTCATATACAGCAGTATGAACCTTATCTCATATTTAGAAAATGCGATTTTTCTTTCACATATTTTATTTGATGGGGAGCATATTCAGTGATATTGGTTGTTTTAGGTACCTACTGCTGCCATAAAAAAATATACCACAAGTGGGTGGCTTTAAAGAATAGAATTTCATTTTCTCACCATTCTGGAGGCTAGATGTCCAAACTGGTGTCTTGGTCGTGTTGATTCCTTCTGTGGTCCTCTCTCCTACTTTCTGGTGTCTGCCAGCAATCCTGGGCTTATCTTTCCTTGTAGACTGATGTTCACATGGTCTCTTCCCTCTGCGTATGTGTGTGTGTGTGTGTGTGTATGTATGTGTGTGTCTGGGTTTATTCTGCTTTCTATAAGACCCTTCTCAGAAGTGGTTAGGTTTAGGACCAATTCCACTCTTGTATGACCTTATTAACATAACAAAAGAAAAATCTTATTCCCAAATAGGTAACATTCACAGGTGCAGGGTTTAGGACTTCAACATAACATGTTAGAACACAGTTCCATTCATAATACAGGTCTTAACCTAGAAAAATGAAATCAAGCCAACCATTGAAAAATATAACGTGGAGATGTTCACAATCATTAGCCATTAGAGAAATGCAAATCAAAACTATAACGAGATACCATATCACCCCAGCAATAATGGCACTGATCAAAAAAACAGAAGACAGCAAATGCTGGCAAGGTTGTGGGGAGATTGAAACTCTTATACACTGCTGGTGGGAATGTAAAATGGTACAACCACTATGGAAAACAGTGTGGCACTTCCTTAAAAAGCCAGAAACAGAAATACCATATGATCCAGTAATCCCACTCCTAGGTATATATCCTAGAGAAATAAGAGATGTGACAAGAAGAGACATATGCACACCCACGTTCATTGCAGCATTATTCACAATAGCAAAAAGATGGAAAAAACTTAAGTACCCATCAACAGATAAATGGATAAACAAATTGTGGTACATACACAAAATGGAATACTACACAATGATAAAGAATAATGATGACTCTATGAAACAGCTCACAACATGAATGAATCTGGGGGACATTATACTGTGTGAAATAAGTCAATCACAAAAAGACAAATATTGTATGAAGCCACTATTATAAATAGTCAAGAAAAGGTTTACACACAGAAAGAAACAATTTTTGATGGTTACCAGGGATGAGAGGTGGAGGGAGGGAGAATCACTAACTACAGAGTAGACACATGTTAACTTTAGTAAAGGCAAAGGCAGTACACAATATGGCAGAAGTCAGCATAACAGGACCAAGGCAAGGGAAAACACTGAAAGGTACTCAAGAATAAAAGGCAATGACAGTAAATACTATAACATATATAATCCTGCAAAAACAGTAATAACAACAATTTATGAGCAGATACATAGGTAGATATGTATGCTAAATAAGCATGGGAAGGCATATGGGAGTATACCCACATGCATATACATGTTTGGTTGTGGGTATGGATATTTCTACATGCATATTTGCATGTGCTGCATGTATACTCATAAACATAATACAGCACACAGGGTGTATAGTCATGGAAAAAGCCTAGACATAACCAAACACCTTGTGGGACTGACTTACTGGGCTTGAAGGCTAGGGACCATAATCTCAGGGGACATCTAAGTCAATTGGCATAACATAGTTCATAAAGAAAATGTTCTACCTCCTTTGGTGAGTAGCGTCAGGGGTCTTAAAAGCTTGCGAGTGGCAATCTAAGATACAACTACTGGTCTTTTTCTGTCTGGAGCAAAGGAGAATGAAGAAAAACAAAGATTCAAGAAAACAGTTAGTCCGAAGAACTAATGCACCACAGGAACCACAGCCTCCACTAGCCTGAGACCAGAAGAACTAGATGGTGCATGGCTACCACTACCGACCGCTCTGACCGGGATCACGATAGAAGGCCCCAGTTAGAGGGGGGGAAAAACGTAGAACAAAATTCAAATTCATAAAAAAGAGCAGATTTACTGATCTGAGAGAGACTGGAGGAACCCCTGAGACTCTGGCCCTTAGACATTCTTCTAACTTGGAACTGAAGATATTCCCAGAGATTTCCCAGAGATCACCTTACATCCAAATAATAGACAGGTCTATAAAATAAACAATAACACCTGTGAGGAAAGTGCTCCTTAGAACAATCATCTATATGAGACGAAAAGGGCAACATCTTTCCAAAAGGAAAAATGAGAAGGCAGGAAGGAACAGGAAAACCAAGCTAATGGAAATAGGGAACTCAGGGTAGTAACGGAGAGAGTGCTGACACATTGTGGGATTGCAACCAATGTCATGGAACAATTTGTGTATAAACTATTGAATGGCAAACTAATTTGCTCTGTAACGTTCACCTAAAGCACCATAGAAAAAACAAAGAAAGAAAAATATAATCTTTGCTCAATCAAAAATCAAATAACGTATTGCATTGGACAAATCTGCTGCAAAAGACCTCTTTAAAGTATTAAGAAACAAAGATGTCACCTTGAGGACTAATGTGTGCCTGACCCAAGCCATAGTATTTTCAGTCTCCTCATATCCATGTGAAAGCTGGACAGTGAATAAGGAAGAACTAAGAATTAATGGATTTGAATTATGGTGTTGGTGAAGAATATTTACTATACCATGGACTGCCAGAAGAATGAACAAATCTGTCTTGGAAGAAATACAGCCAGAAAGCTCCTTAGAAGGGAGGATGGAAAGACTTCTTCTCATGTACTTTGGACATGTTACCAGGAGAGACCAGTCCCTGAAGAAGGACAACATGCCTGCTAAAGTAGAGAATCAATGAAAAAGAAGAAGACACTCAAGGAAATGGATTGACACATGGCAGCAACAATGGGCTTAGACATAGCAATGATTGTGAAAATGGCACAGGACTGGGCAGTGTTTCACTCTGTTGCACACAGGGTCACTGTGAGGTGGAACTGTTGCAGGGAACTCCAGGTTCTGCTCGGCGTCACTCCATCAGGGCCAAAAAGACAGAGACCTGTTGGTGAGAACGAAAGGCAAGTTTACTGGCTGGCCAAGCAAGGAGACAGATAGGGCTGTGTGCCATCCAAGACTGCCTCAGAGGCAGCTTGTTGAGGCTGGTTTATATAGGCAGGATCAGTTTCAGAATACAAAATGGCGGGTGTGCAGGCGCGGAACGTTTTAGAATGAGTGAGTGTTTTCTAACATCAGGGTTCGAGTCCCTGCTCAGGAGGAACTTAGTCATTTTTGTTCATTAGCATGTCAACTCTCCACCCAGGGGTGGAGAATTTACCATGCATGAAGCAGCTATAGTTCATCTGGAATGTCAGGGTGGAGGGCAGGACCTGTTTCATCGGATTCTGGCCAGCCCGTGGCTGTTTTTTTTTAAGGAGATTCTGAGGAGGAAAAGAAAGAACTCCAGGAAATGGGCTGGGTGAGGGGCTGTCTTGAGGCTAAGAAAAATGGCTGTATGGCTCTAGCCCTGTCTTAGAACCAACTCCACAGCACCTAACAACAACAACAGCAACAACAAACTTTGCTCATTAATTAGTTAAATCAATTTATTAAGTGCCTTATTATGGCAGCCACCCATCTAGGCATCCAAGAACAATAGTGAGTAATTTAGTTCCAGCAAATGAGTGTGCAACTGTATAATCATATTTCAAATATGAAATGATAATTAAAAACTTTTGAGATACCCTAGGTCTTAATAAATAATCCAAGAGAAGCAACCGAAATAAAGAATAACTCAGATTTTCCTGGCCTTTTGGTTGGTCTATAGAATTGCTCTACTTTTCAATTACTGGTAGCTTTTGAGTATCATTGCTGAAGTTTCATTTTCTTTTCATTGAAAGTGCATGTCAGTGTTAGTGAAATGATTATTATTTTAATTGAATTTAAAAAAAAAGAATCTCAGTACAGCCAACGCTATATAGATAAAATTAGGCTAAGGTTGTAGACTTAGGAAAATGTAACCAATGCAAAGCCTCTAATTTATTTACTAAGCCTCTAATATGTGACTTGAGGATGGCAACTAACAGCAACAATATGTGACAAGGGAGTCCCTGGGTGGTGCAAATGGATAATGCGTTTGGCTGCTAACTGAAAGTTGGAGGTTCAAGTCCACCCAGAGGTGCCATGGCAGATAGGCCTGGTGATCTACTTATGAAAAATCAGTCACTGAAAAATCTATGAAGCCCAGTTCTACTCTGACACACAATATTCCTGTCCCTTGTACGTGCCGTACATAATCCCTAGGACTGTGAGATTTCACGCCCATGATGAGATTAGGTTACATGCCACAGGATGACTTTAAGAAATGGTGGGCCTGGGTGGGCCTGATGTAATCACTTGAGCCCTTTCAATCTGAGTGTAGAGGTCAGAGTGAGAGAAAGCCAGAGATTTGAAGCAGAAAAGTATTTGACTTGCCATTCTGACTTGAAGATGTAGGGGGCCACATGGCAAATAATGTGGGCAACCTCTAGAAGCTGAGAGCAGCCCCCAACTAAAAGTCAGCAAGGACAGGCAGTCTCAGTCCTACAACTCCAAGGAACTGAATTCTACCAAAGACATAAATGAGCCTGGAAATATTATTTTCTCCAGAACTTCCAAATAAGAACTAGTCTACCTGACACCTTAATTTTGGCCTGTGATATCCTTGAGCAGAAAACTCAGTCACACTGTGCTGAACTTCTGACCTATAGAAATTGTAATTTTTTTTTTTTAATTTAAGTCAAGGTTTTCAAATTTAAGGTTTGTGGTAATTTGGTACATGGCAATAGAAAATGAATAAAAGTAGTAAGGACATAATGTTAAAATTTGTTGTAACTGGGCATAATGGTATAGAAGTAGTTTCTATACTTTTCTACTTGCTGGATTTTACAAAAGTGGGGTTGTAACATTTAGGGGAAATTTCTATTAACTGTACTCATATGGGACCCAAAGAGTTCAAGGGATTTGGGGTGAAGAATGTGTATATTATGGAAAATGACAGTAGATCTCACCTCCCTCCCTACCCAACCCCTTCTACCACCATGTTATGTTAGCATATTCTCTTCCCAGCTGCAGTAGATTAATTACTTCTGTGTGTGGCCTTTCTAGCCATGGTCTTGTAACTCCCACCCAGGTGATTGGGCAGGACTGTGTGATAGAGTAATTTTGGCTTACCAAGGGGATTGGTCAGTTTTGCCTTAAGAGAGAGCCAGATCCAGAGCAGAGAGGAGGATCCTAACACCACTAAGAAAGAACAGCCAGGAGTAGAGAGCACATCTTTTGGAACCGTGATCCCTGCACTGAGAAGCTCCTGGAAGCAGGAGAGAGAGAGAAAGCTGTAACCCTGAAGACAGTGAGAAGCGGTGGCAGAAGAGACCAGGCAGCAGAGACCCGGCAGCAGGAGACAGCGCAGTAGGCTTCCCCACCCTTGAAGAGAGAAAGCTGAGTGCCTATGGGCGGAGGCCTTGAGCTAGGTAGAGGTGTGCTTGCAAGCAGGGCTGGGAAGAGGCTGTCCTAATGGAGGAACTGTATCCTGAGTGTACCTGAGCTTGAATTGTAACTGGTACTTCCCTAATAAACCCCATAATCATGAGTATGGTCTGTGAGTTCTGTGTGTCCATTGCAATGAATTATTGAACCCAGCAGAGAAGTAGAGAGTGCTGTGGGAGGGACAGTTGGTGTCAGAATTAGTAAAGATGGCAGAGAGAGGAGGCATGTCTGACCTCTGCCTCATAGGACTCAGCCTTGGGCTGCTGATCTTGGTTGTCCTTCCCCCTTGTGGGGTTGGAGGAGGTTAGACATCGCCACCATGCTGTTTTTACACCAGCTTGCTATACTTGGTAATTCCTCCAGATCATAGGCCAGCTTTCAATTTAGGCTTCTTCTATAGTGCTTATAGAATGCTACATATATTTTTTATGCGAAAAAAAATCAGAGTCTGTCTTTGGAAAAACTTGAATGAGGCAATAGATAATTATACTCGGATACTAACACATAGCTAGTATCTCTTTGGGGAAAGAATCAGGAAGCATGAACATCAGCAGTGAAACTCTAGAAGAAGTAGAATGAAAGGGGAGAAACAGCTTCCAAAAATCCCATTGCCATTGAGTTGAATTCTGACTCATTGTGACCCTATAGGATAGAGCAGAACTGCCCCATAGGGTTTCTGAGTCTGTAAATCTTTAAGGAAACAGACTGCCACATCTTTCTGCCAAGGAGCCGCTGGTGGGTTCAAACCTCCGACCTTTTTAGTTAGCAGGTGAGCGCTTAACCACTGCACCACCAGGGCTCCCTGGAGAAACAGCTACAGAGTGACAATGATAAAGACTGACTGAGGAAGGAATAGGGCAATTGGGAAAGAATTAGCCTTTCAAAAATAATTTTCAAGGTCTACAAATGAAGAACTCTAGAAGGATAAATGTGCAGTGGGAAAAAAATAAATAAATAAATAAAAGCTATAAAATTTAATTATGTGAAAATAGCCATAAACAAATAGTGGTAATAATTTCCGAAGAAAAACCAGGTGGACAACATGCTATAAATTTCAAATTTATCCTAAATTTAATTTTGAAAGGGAGGACTTTGCTTTGCTCTGTTTCTACTTGCACTGTAAACTCAGTTAAACTTCATGGGAGTTCTGGGCAGCATTTCTAAATCACAGCCTCTCTGAGGCTTATTATTTTCTACCACATTGTTAAACAGCAACCTTTTCCTAGTTTAGTGATAAGCAAGATAATACCCTTACTCACATTATATTAGAGTTTGAGAGCACGTTTATGCCGATATTTCTTGTGTGACTGATTTTTGTTTTTTCAGGCTGGTCTAAATTGTGGAACCATGCGAACTACACTCTGTGCCTAACAAATGTAGTCATTCTGACAAAATTAGTGACTTGACTGTGTTGAAGTTATAAAATAGCTGTTTTGAGATATCTTACCTTTAAGGAGTAGTTGCCATCTGTTAGGTCAGGAGGTTGGACTGAAGTATCCCCATGTGCCCAATGACTTCTCTCATAAAAACACAAGCCTCTTTAATTCCAGTTATTCATGCCTCGGGTTTCTGAGAGCTCTACCGGCCCAGTAGTTAAGAGCTCAGGCTGCTAACCAAAAGGCTGGCAGTTCGAATCCACCAGCTGCTCCTTGGAAACTCTGTGGGGCAGTTCTACTCTCTCCTATAGGTCCGCTGTAGGGCTGGAATTGATTCGACAATGATGGGTTTGGTATAAAACATGGTCAAGGGTAACATCTACGTGAAGCCTAACATTTGCTTAGGGAAAATCATTCATTCATTTATTAAACATTTACTGGAACTTTTTGGTATCAGAGCACCTAGGCCAGAATCTGGCCAGAGAAGACTCTCCATAAACGTTTGTTGACTTAAGGGGCACCTATAATGTGTATTCGCATTGGACAAATCTGCTGCAAAAGACCCCTTTAAAGTTCCAAAAAGCAAAGATGTCACTTTGATGACTAAGGTACGCCTGACCCAAGCCCTGGTCTTTTCAGTTGCCTCATATGCATGTGAAAGCTGGACAATAAAAAGATAGAAGTATTGATGTGCTCGAATTGTAGTTTCGGTGAGGAATATTGAATATACAATGGACTGCCAGGAGAATGGACAAAGTCAGTTTTAGAAGAAATATAACACGTATGCCCCTGAGAAGTGAAGATGGCAAGAATTCATTTTGCTTACTTTTCACATGTCATCAGGAAAGACCAATCCTTACGAAAGGAAACCCTCAGTGAGGTGGACTGACACAATGGCCACAAAAATAGACTCAAACTTACCAACGATCACGAAGATGGTGCAGGACCTGGCAATGTTTTGTTCTGTTGTACGTACGGTCACCATGAATCGAAGCCAACTCAATAGCACCTGACAGCAGCATAAAGCATGGTCCAGGGTATCATCTAAATGGACCCTAAACTTTGCTTAAGGAAAGACATTTATTAAATATTTATTGGGACTTATTGGCTTTCCAGCACCTAGGTCAGAGTGTGACCAGAAAAGACCCTTGTAAACATTTACTGAATTAAAGGGCAGTTCTACTCTGTCCTACAGGGCCACTATGAGTCGGAATGGACTTGATGGCATGGGGTTTGGTTTTGGGGTTTATGCCATGCCAGGCACTGTGCTGGCTCTGGGGATCCAGTTACAAACATTGCATATAATATTAAATCGATACATGTAGAGTTATATGGAACTACTTTTTTTGTGGACTCTTTCTCAGGTATCAAGGAAGAGGCAGGTGCAGATTATTTTTGCTGCCTGTGTCTTATTGCACAGACAGAAAATGAGGGAGAAGGGAAGGTAGTCTCAGCAGCCGAGGAGTCACTCTGGGTCCCAGCTTTTCTAAGACTGGGGCATGCAGAAAGCTTCTTAGAAAACAAAGAAGAGCTTAGTTTTCAGGATAAAGTCTGAACGCTAGACACTCACCTTTCCTAGGGTCACTTAGTTATGTTTTCTAAGGGAGAATTTCTAATTGGATTTGGTTATCACCATACAATAGAGAACACAAGTATGGGCATATTTTGAGGTCAAGGAATATCATGGGGATTTGGGATCCTCATGCCCTGCTTTTAGGGGGTCACTGTATATAAAGCCGCAGGAATACCTACCCAGCCCCTGCATGATCCAACAATCACATATTCAACCATACTCATACTCATTCCACTCTGACAGGATGGTACGCAGTTAATACACTCAACTGTTGTAGCTAAAGGAGATATTGCAACAACATCCTAAGTGTGTCTCAGTGCTCATAATCTTTGGGTTCTGCAACCTTTGAAATAAACAATACATCTAAACCCATCAATAATAGAACAAAATTGATAGATAATTTTAACCTGACAATAATTCAATCAATGCCTATTGTGGAACATGGAGAAAAAAAAAAAGGCGGGCAGATAGATAGATAGATTAGATAGATAGATAGATAAGATATGGAAATAAGTATTTCTCCAAACAAGTGTTGGTAAATTCAATTTCCTATAGAGGTTACAGAGGTAATATAAACTTGTAAATCTGGACGGGTGTAAAACAAGTGTGAGAAATACAGTTTGAACAGGAGAGAGTGTCCTAGTGAAAGACATTTAAATCAAAATTTAAAAACAAAACATTGGATGGGTCATTTTCTGCTGGAATCAGCCCACTGGCTGTCATTCTACATCCACTGTATCAGATATCCAGGCAGAAAGCCAGAACAGAAAGCTGAAATACAGGAGAACTCTACATCATCATTTTTCCAATTTATCATGATATCAGAAGTGACATCTATGATTTCCCCCTTCCTCTGTTTATTCTCTATTCCCCTTGCCTGAACCAGGGTTCTAAGTCCAGGGGTTACCCAAACTTTCACATCTGAGGGGTCTGTTCACTGGGTGGGCTGTCCTGCCTGTTTAGAATTGTTTCTGTTACCGTTCACTGTTGGACACAAAAGGTGCTGTAGAGAGTCCCCAAGGTCTCCACTCCACGATAGCAACCGCATCCCCACAATGGGAAGCCTCTGTTTCACTTAGTCTACATCATTCACGAAGCACTGGATGGTAGTCTCAGATTTCAGTTTGTTGTTGTTAGGTGCCATCGAATTGGTTCCGACTCATAGCAATCCTAAGTGCAACAGAATGAAACACTGCCTATCCTTACAATCCTTGGTATGCTTGAACCCACTGTTGCAGCCACTGTGTCAGTCTACCTTGTTGAGGGTCTTGCTTTTTCACTGACCCTCTACTTTACTTAGCACGATGTCCTTCTCCAGGGCCTGATCCTTCCTGATAACGTGTCCAAAGTACGTGCTCCTAAGGAGCATTCTGGTTACACTTCTTGCAAGACAGATTTGTTCATTCTTTTGGCAGTCCATGGTATATTCAATATTCTTCGCCAACACCACAATTCAAAGGTGTCAATGCTTCTTTGGTCTTTCTTATTCATCGTCTGGCTTTCACATGCATATGAGGCGATCATGACTCCTAGTGAAGTAACCTATCTAAGACTAATAACTCTTCCAATTAAGAATGTTAGAGTCACAGGGAAGTAAAAAAAAATTAACCAAACCAAAAGCAAACCCATTGCTTTTGAGTCGATTCCGACTCATGGAGACCACATAGGACAGATTAGAACTGCTCCATAGGGTTTCCAAGGCTATAAATCTTCATGGAAGCAGACTACCACATCTTTCTTCTGCAGAGTGGCTGGTGGTTCAAAGCACTGAGCTTTTGGTTAGCAGATGAGGGCTTTAACCACTGCACCACCAGCGTTCCTTAAAAAATTTAAAGTGGATCATAATTAGGTATAAGAGGCACTGCCACACTGCTACTTCTCAGTCTCTGGACTTTTGTTTTGGGATATGAGGCACATGATGTATACCACATCCTGAAAGCAGGACCTCAGTCTTTCTAGAAGAGTACTTTTAGATGATGCCATAGCTGGATGTATTTTTACTTTTTTTTTCCAAAAACGTATCTTGAAAAAGTTCAAATATATAGCAAATTTGAAAAAAATTTACACTGAACACCCAAATCTAGATTATTATTAACAATTTTCCATAGTTGTTTTGTTATATATCTATCCATCTCTCTAGCCATTCACCAATCTAATATTTTGATGCATTTAATGAATTACTGATATCAGTACAATTTTCCCTTACATACATCGGTGTTCATATTATTAACTACAGTTAAATATTTGTTTACAGTTTTTCTTTAAATGTAAAATTTAAATGAAATGCACAAATCTTAAATGTTCATTTATTGAGTTTTGACAAACGCATACATCTGTGTGACTCACACACCATCATTACTTTAGGAAGTTTCCTCATGCCCCTGTCCTGTCAATCTCTACTCCACTCTTGCCAACAACCACTGTTCTGATCATTTTTTACCATAAATTAGTTCCAGATCATCATAGAAAACAAACAAAAGCTTAGCAATATCATGTAGTATGCATCCTTTTGTGTAAGGCTTGTTTCACTCAGAATGATGTTTTTCAAATTACCATATGTACTTGAGAGTATCAGTAGTTTGTTTCTATTTGGTATTGGGTAGTATTTCATTGAATGGATATACCATAGTCTATCCATTTTCCTGTTGGTGAGACATGAGCTGTTTCCAGTTTTTGCAATGAGTGGCTTATAATGATTATACATCACCACCAACAATGAATGAAATTTCTGGTTGCTTCACAGCCTTGCCAATACTTGGTATTGTCAGTATTTTTAATTTTAGTCATTTAATTGAGTGTCTAGTGGAACTGTGTTGTGTTCTTTCTTCGCACATCAGGGATGACTAAAGATATTGAGTATCTTTTGATACACCTTTTTGCTATGTACATCTTCTTTGTTGAAGTGCTTAAATTTTGTCCATTTTTAAATTATCTTCTTATTATTGAGTGGTAGGATTTCTTTATTTATCCTGAATACAAGTCTTTTGTCAGATATATCTTTTCACAGCTGGATTGTTTTAATGGGCTAGTTTGTCATACTGTAAATCTACTAATTACTGGTGATTGGAAAGTTAAAGTTGGAAATGAAGAAGAAGGAATGGTAGTTGGAAAACATGGCCTTGGTGATAGAAAAGATGCTGGAGATTGCATGATAGAATTTTGCAAGCCTGCCGACTTCTTCACTGAAAATACCTTTTTTCAACATAAACAGTGCCTATACATGTGGACCTCACCAGATGGAAAACACAGGAATCAAATCAACTACTTCTCTGGAAAGAGACAGTAGAAAAGCTCAATATGTTCAGTCAGAACAAGGGCAGGGGCTGACTGCAGATGAGACCATCACTTGCTCATATGAAAGTTCAAATTGAAGCTGAAGAAAATTAAAACAAGTCCATGAGAGCCAAAATACCACCTTGAGTATATCCCACCTGAATTTAGACACCATTTCAAGAATAGATTTGACGCATTGAACACTAATGACTGAAGACAAGACGAATTGTGGGATGACATGAAGGATGTCATACATGAAGAAAGCAAAAGGTCATTAAAAAGACAGGAAAGAAAGAAAAGACCAAAATGGATGTCAGAAGAAACTCTGAAGCTTGCTTTCAAACATAGAGTAGCTGAAGCAAATAGAAGAAATGATAAAATAAAAGACCTGAACAGAAGATTTCAAAGGGCAGCTTGAGAAGACAAAGTGAAATATTATAATGAAATGTGCAAAGACCTGAAATCAGAAAACCAAAAGGGAAGAACACGCTTGGCATTTCTCAGGCTGAAAGAACTGAAGAAAAAATTCAAGACTCAAGTTGCCATTTTAAAGGATTCTATGGGCTAAATATTGAATGACGCAGGAAGCATCAAAAGCAGATGGCAGGAATACACCGAGTCACTGTACGTACTAAAAAGAATCGGTTGACATTCAACCATTTCAGGAGGTAGCATGTGATCAAGAACAATGTTACTGAAGGAAGAAGTCCAAGCAGCACTGGGTATTTGTGAAAAACAAGGCTCCAGGAACTGACAGAATACCAACTCAGATGTTTCAACAAACAGATGCAGCACTGGAAGTGCTCAATCATCTATGTCAAGACATTTGGAAGACAGCTACCTGATCAACCAACTGGAAGAAATCCATATTTGTGCCCATTCCAAGGAAAGGCGACCCAACAGAATGCGGAAATTATTGAACAATATCATTAATATCACAGGCAAGTAAAATTTTTCTGAAGATCATTAAAAAGCAGCTGCAGCAGTACATTGACAGGGAACTGCCAGAAATTCAAGCTGGATCCAGAAGAGGATGTGGAGCGAGGGATATCGTTGCTGATGTCAAATGAATCTTGGCTGAAAGCGGAGAATAACAGAGAGATGTTAACCTGAGTTTTATTGACTATGCAAAGGCATTCGACCATGTGGATCATAACAAATTACAGATAACATTGAGAAGAATGGGAATTCAAGAACACTGATTGTGCCCATGCGGAACCTGTACGTAGATCAAGAGGCAGTCCTTCGAACAGAGCAGGGATATAGTGCATGGATTAAAATCAAAATAGATGTGGGTCAGGGTTGCATCCTTTCACCATACTTAGTCAATCTATATGCTGAGCCAATAATCTGAGAAGATAGACTATATGAAGAAGAATTTGGCATCAGGATTGAAGGAAAACTCATTAACAACCTGTGTTATGCACATGACACAACCTTGTTTGCTGAAAGCAAAGAGGACTTGAAGCACTTACAGATGAAGATCAAGGATCACAGCCTTCAGTATGGATTACACCTCAACATAAAGAAAACAAAAATCCTCACAACTGGACCAATAAACAACATCATGATAAATGGAGAAAAGATTGAAGTTGCCAAGGATTTCATTTTACTTGGATCCACAGTCAACGCCCATGGAAGCAGCAGTAAGGAAATCAAACAATTTGCTGCAAAAGATCTCTTTAAAGTGTTACAAAGGAAAGGTATCACTTTGAGGACTAAGGTGCACCTGACCCAAGCCATGATATTTTCAATCACCTCATATGCATGCAAAAACTGGACAATGAATAAGGAAGACAGAAGAAGAATTGACACCTCTGAATTATGGTGTTGGCGAAGAATATGGAATATACCATGGACTTCCAGAAGAACGGACAAATCTGTCCTGGATGAAATACAGCCAGAATGCTCCTTGAAAGTGAGGATGGTGAGACTTCATCACACATACTTTGGATGTGTTAACAGGAGAGACCAGTCCTTGGAGAAGGACATAATGCTTGGTAAATTAAAGGGTTATGAAAAAAGAGGAAGACCCTCAAGAAGATGGATTGACACAGTGGCTGCAACAGTGGGCTCAAACATAATGATGACTAGTGAGCATGGCACTGGACCCAGCAGTTGTTTCATTCTGTTTATATAGAGTTGCTATGAGTCGAACCGACTCGACGGCATCTAACAACAACAGCGACATAAGTCCAGCGACTCAGAAATTTTAGGACTCTTGCTATGATGAGCAAAGCACTGATTGTTTTCCTACTGTTTCACTTTTTTTTTTTTTTTTGTTTGTTCTTGTACTTTGTTCTTTGAAGCACACATATAGAGCTTTGCAGAGTCCCCTTTAGGTATAGCATGATACCTGAGAGATGTTTGTTCTGTTTTTAACTGCTAAATTTTGTTTTACCTGACCCTCCTAGTTGAAAAGGAAGAATGAAACAGTTAAAATAACTGGCTAAATAGCAAACAACCTCCTCTATTTTACAGTTTATAATTTACAAGTCCTTTTAAATATATTGATTCCATTTGATACTTCTGGTAGCCTTTTAAATGAGGCTATTAGTCCCAATTTACAGTTGCAGAAATTGAGCCTTAAAGAGGATAAGGCCCTTGCTCAAGAAAATTCAGCTGGTAGGTGGAAGAGTTGAATTCAGTTCTGCTGATTCCATCTCTCACCATAGCCTGGCACAGTAGTTGAAATCCATCCTGGCAGCTTGTGTCAGACTTAAGGCTAGAAAGTCAACATCTCACTATCTGCCTAGTAATAGCTAAACCCTATTTGTTAATGTCATTAGTTGGCCATTGAGTTATTGAGTTGATTCCGAATCATGGCAACCCCTGTATTTTAACAAGATTGCTAGGTGATTCTTACGGATACATAAGAATTACCTGGATACATAAGAATTACCTGGGGATCTTGTTAAAATGTCGATTCTGATTCAGTATATCTGGGGTGGAAATGCAAATTCTCAGCTGGGGCTCAAAATGAACGAACCTGTTAGTGAGGCCCTCCTTTCTGTGGGTACAATGCTTGTTTGGGGGAAACAATTTGCCAAATTAACGGCAGCTCAACTTGTGAAAGGATATAGTAAAAAAAGTCAGTCTAAGCTGTTCAAATTCCCTTTTTAACTCTAGTCTTTGGAGAGTTTCTACATGCTGGGGGAAGAAAACAGCTTGACTTAGTTCCTTAAGGGTTTATTTTTAGCAAAAGCTTTGTAGATAATATGCAGGAGACATTTGCTAAGATAAAATTATTCTCATGGTATGAATCAGCTTATTGCTGCTCATCTCCTTTAAAATAATGGGTTCTTTACATTTGTTGGATTTATTTTAACACATTAAACTATTTTCAAAAGCGAATGTCAATTTGAAAAATTACTCTCTTCATGTGTTCGGTAATGGAAGGAATGCTCACAAATGCACTGTCAGCAAATATCCAAGGGTTTCTCTCATTAAGCCTTCCCATTGCTCTGGAGCAGGTGAAAGGATTAGATGGCTTAATTCCTGCTTCTAATTCTGTTTCCATCTGAGCTTTAAATATTTACTACCACTTAGGAATTTTGCAATTTGGTAATCTTTGATGAATCAGTTATGTGTTTTGACTTATTGCAAAAGTGCCCTATAGAATAATCTTATCCTTTGCATCTCTCTTCTTCCAACCCCAGGCCCGCCGAAAGTAGGTTAGTTATACTAGATCTAACATAAATCTAAATAATTGAAACGGGGCTCCCTCTGGGAGCAGTTGAAATCCTGTTGCAAAGTTGGCAATATGACTGGGTAGAAAACTGTTCAGTAGTCTTATTTTTAATTTTTGTTTAAGTAAATGGTTTCTCCTCCTTTACCACTTTTCTTGACAAATATCCTGCACATAGTAGGCACTCAGAAAACATCTACTAATTGAATTGAAACATGTTCTTTCTTTGGAAGGTTTTGTTGTTGTTGTTTGGTTTGTTTTCCCTCCCAGCTCTTCGAATCCCTAATATGTTAGATCCAGGTTTTATACTGGAGTTCCTAAACTGGGGTCAATGGATAGAACTAAAGGGTGCCTGCGAAACTGGATGAAAAAAGATTATATCCTTGTCATGACTAATCATTAATCGGAGGCCTGGGGGCACAGTGGTTAAGGGCTCAGCTGCTAACCAAAAGTTGGCAGTTCGAATCCACCAGCTGCTCCATGGAAACCCTAGGGGGCAGTTAAACCAAACAAGGTGCCATTGAATCAACTCCAACTCATGGCAACCTCATTTGTGTCAGAGTAGAACTGTGCTCCATAGGTTTTTTAATGGCTCATTTTGGGGAAGCAGATCATCACACCTTTCTTCCAAGACACTTCTGGGTAGACTTGAACCACAAACCCTTTGGTTAGCAGCTGAGCACATTAATCATTTCCACCACCTATGGACTCCAATCTTTAATCAGAAGTTAGCTCTTCCTTCTATTGTACGTATAAGCCCTACAAAAATATAGTAATGTGAGCAGCTGTCCTAAAAATTTGCCACCAACATAAATCTCAGATATTTCCAAATTGTGTTGCTTTTGTAGATATTTTGAAATAACATTTATGTTCATCCCCATTTCAGAACTGTTAGACTCACTACTAGATCTTTTTAATTTACTTTATTCATAATGAAACACACACCACAGTATCACAGGTTTGTTTTTTTATTACTTTCATAATTTTATTTCAATATGTTCAGTGTCCTTAGTAATCCATGTATCTTATTTTATGGACTTGAGCAGAGCTGGGACCGGAACCCCACACTCCTATGAAGTACAGAGAGAATGTTGTCTTGAGTGTGAGATGTCAAGAGTGTAAACATTTAAGGAAGCACTTGCTCTCAGGTTCATGCAAGTATAGAGTTGGCATTTACAGGGACATGAGAGTGAGGGCTTCCTTAAATTTTTCACCCTCAGGGCCTCTTTTGCCTCATTCTAGTCCAGGCCCTGAACTTGAAAATATTATCTGGAGAAGGGATTCCCTTCTAAAGTGTCCTCATCCTTCAAAAAAAAGTCTGAAATGCCCATGAAGATGTGGGTGGTGCTTGGGAAGAACGAAGGAAAGTGGGCTTTGCTCACACTAAACTTTCTCTTCTTGCTTTGGATCCCAAATACCAATGGAAAACAGTAGACCAATGAAACCTAAAATAACTCACCAGAGAAAAAATTTAGACTTAGGGAATGCTACATCGTGTAGTATTAAGAATATAGTATTTAAAATCAAGACCGACTTGGATTTCATTTCCCATCAGCTACTTAAAAATTCTGTGATGCTAGGAAAATTATTCAACCACCTGATCCTTAGTTTCCTCATCTGTTAAATAGGGAAAATTAAATTAATTCTCTCAAATGGTTGATGTGAATATCAAACAAGATCATTTATGTAAAGCCTTTAGCATAGCACTTGGCTCATTTTAATCATTAAATGAATGATGTTGTTAGCTGCCGACCAGTTGGCTTCCCTCTCATGATGACCCCATGCACAACAGGATCAGACTGATATGATCCATGTGGTTTTCACTGGCTGATTTTAGGAAGTAGATTGCCAGGTCTTTCTTTCTAGTTTGTCTTAGTCTGGAAGCTCTGCTGAAACCTGTTCAGCACCGTAGCAACACACAAGCCTCCACTGACAGACCAATGGTAGTTATGCTTTAGGAACATTAGCCAGGATAACTCAAACCCGTTGCCATCAAGTCAATTCCAACTCATAGCAACCCTATAGGAGAGAGTAGAACTGCTCCATAGGATTTCCAAGGAGCAGCTGGTGGATTCAAACTGCAGACATTTTGGTTAGCAGTGGAGTTCTTAACCACTATTAATTATAAAATTCAAGCACATTTCCTGGGAAAAATTTCAAGGCATAATGGGACTAAATCAAAGGTAAATGTCAGTAGAACATTGATATTTTATTTTCTCACTGATGAAGTTCCATTTGTTTGTAAAACTGGATATATAGCATTTTGCCCCAGAATCATCTGTTGAATTAATGATTTCAAGTCTGTGACGGCAGTTTGTATTTTGCTTATCTTTATTGCATTTTCATCCTTACTTTTGCCATCAACCTCACCTAAGAGCCATGTCAGTTTAGTTGATAAGTATGCTTTGCTTTACAGAAATATTCCTGAAGCCAAGAGGACATGTGCCATTCTCATTTCAGTGGAACTTAGTCTGGTACTAAAAGACCTGTTGCTGTCTAGTTGATTCCGACTAATAGCGACCCTATAGGACAGAGTAGAACTACCCCATAGGGTTTCCAAGGAGCAGCTGGTAGATTCAAACTGCTGACCTTTTGGTTAGCAGCCAAGCTCTTAATCACTGCGCCACCAGGGCTCCTAGACTGTTGGAAAACATATAATAAACAGATGAAGGCATTTTCTATTCTAATTATTTTGAAAAGGAGGACTTCCATCAAATACACCAATGATGACTTTTATTATGCTTTTGAACTCATCAATGGAATTGGTGGAACAGTAATGTGGCTGATGGCAAGAGGGAGAGTCTGATTTTAATATGATGCAGTACAGCTTCAAATTTTTTATATCACCGCTTAACCTGAGTGTCTCTGAGATAATTCAGAAAATGCAAGGGAAAATGTGTAACGTAGATGCATCTGTACTAATACACTAACATCTCACATATAAAACGCACCCAATTTAAATGGACTCCTCAAAACACCAAAATGGGGGGAGCTTTGAAAATAAAATGTTGAGTTTTTATCCCTGCTCATCATTCAATTCCTTGTTGATTATTTATATATATATGTATATATCTTAAGTTTTAAACAACACTTTGCTAAAAATTCACAAAACTCCACATAAGACAAAAAACATGCCAAGGACAAATGTGAGAATACTTTTAACTATACTTGTAGTTAATACAAGTAATAATACTTCAGTCTCCAATTAGAAAACAGGGTTGTTTCCTACCATATCTTAAAGAAAATAGCAATCAATGGGTAAGTTACACACGTTTTTAGGATACATATCTGAATCAATAGAGATAATTTTATCAATGTTTAGAAAACTTTGGTTATCCAGAAAGAAGTAGCATAAGAGGCCTTGTTGGTCATTGTTCGATAGCTGGTTGACAACTGCTTGGGAGAGATAGCTTCACATTTATGGGCCTCAGTTTCCTTGTTTGGAAAATAAATCAGTTTGACTCAGTGTATCCATAGTTTCTTAAAACTCAGTAATTATCAGACTTGAGAGTGTGTTCTTGAGAGGTATATTTTATAGAGGGCCTTCATAAAGAAAAGAATAAGGACTTTGGAGTCATACACAAATAATAGCAAATTTGCTAGATAGTTCTATAGGAAATGCAGGACATTTAACTTAACTCCAGGTGATATGATTTTCACTCATGATCAACAGTAACTCATACGCTCTTGGGTTATAACTATCTTCAACTCTAAGGATTTTCTTTTCCAACTGAAAATAGAAGGAACCCTAGTGGTGCAGTGGTTAAGCACTTGGCTGCCAACTGAAAGGTTGGCAGTTCGAACCCACCAGCTGCTCTGCAGGAGAAAGATGTGGCAGTCTGCTTTTGTAAAGATTACAGCCTTAGAAACCCTGTGGGGCAGTTCTACTCTGTCCCATAAGGTCGCTATGAGTCGGAAATGAGTCGTCGGCACTTAATAACAACAGCAGCAATTGGAAATAGATCAAACGTAATTGTAACAAAAAGTACATATACTCAGTTGAATCAGGTCTGTATGTCGTAAATAAAAACTGCTTCAAACTCTGAAGGGAAAATTATTGAATGATGTCATTAAAAAAAAAAATCTATCAGCCACACCTAATTAAGGGTCTAGATCCATTCCATTAATCTGCAGTTCTCCTGGCTTTGTTCTCGTCTGTGCTGGATTCGTTCTCATACTCCTTTACCGTATAGTTGCAAGATGGATGCCAGCAGCAACCGTAGCTTGACTTCCTCATTCTTATCCTTGAGGATAAAGCATTGCTTCCCCGAACCACTAACAAATGCTTGTGCTTCCCATTAACTGAAGTACCCCTTTCTCAGGCCCTTAGGCCAGAGAATGCCACTTATCGACTGGCATAGGCCCATTATCTGGTCCAGTATCAGTGGCAAAGGAGATAGGATTAACCAATTAGAGCCCTACCATTTTTGATGTTAGTTGCCATAATGGAGTCAATTATGACTCATGGTGACCCCATGTGTTACAGAATAGGACCACTCCATAGGGCTTTCTTAGCTTTAATCTTAATAGAAGCAGATTGCCAGGACCTTTCTTCCATGGTACAGCTGGATGGATTTGAACTGCCAACGTTTTGGCTAGTAGTGGAGCGCAAACTCTTTGTGGCACCTAGGGACCTTACAGCTCTATCAGTACTACACAATGATGGATGGAAATTTCTCTAAAGGAAACTCTGGTTACTTTAGGAAGGAAGAAAAAGGATAGTATTTATGGATTCGGCAACCAGTGGATGCCAAATATATCAGTATATATTCAAATATGTTCAATTTTTATAGTCAGACTATTATACACTCTAGTTATTTTGTGTTTTTCTATAGCATTTTGAACACTTAATATAAAATTATAACTAATTTAAAATATTGGATAATATTTATTGGATCTCTAATGCATAAAGAGTAGAAGCCCTAGTGCCTACAGTGGTTAAAGCACTTGGTTGCTAACCGAAAGGTCAGTGGTTCAAACACACCAGCAGCTCCGTGGGAGAAAGATGTGGCAGTAGGCTTCTGTAAAGATTTACAGCCTTGGAAGCCCTATGAGGTAGTTCTACTCTGTCCTACAGGGTCACTATGAGTTGAAATCAACTCAACAGCAATAAATTTGATTTTGGGTTTAAAGCATAAGAGCAATAGACAAAATATAAGAAAAATGATCATGTTATTTCCATACTGTATGTTAAAAAAGCCATAAAATAAAATGGTAAATATAAATTAGGAAAAAAAATCGTTGCCAGAAAATGACAAAAAATTAATATATTTCAAAATTAGAATATTTTCAAACATCAAAAACAACAAACCACCTTATAGCAGACACTGCTGATGTCTCACCCCACAGGCTTAGTTCATTCCATTGGGGTGAAGCCATAGCTTCTTCTCCTTGCCTTAGAACTTCCTCTGGCCACCTGTAGCAGACTGGAAGTGCCAGAAAGCTAACCCCCAATTTCCCAGTATCCCCTAACTACAGACTGATAGAGTCACTGTGTACATATCCCAGCTTCCTAGTCCTATGGGTGGGAGGAATCTGAGACTCTGTATTATACTCCAGGTGTGCATAGTGGAAACTTACTCAGAGACACTTTATCAGTTCCCTTCACTCTTCTGTCTTGCTTCACTTCTCCTTGACCAGGATTTCCCAAGATTAGCAACCAAATCAACTACACGCACTCAAATACCACTTTCAGCGGAAGGACCAAAGCTAAGACACAGCTCAAATATGAATAAATAAATGAATGAGTGAATAAACAAACTAACAAATAAATAAAAGCTATGGATACCGAATAAACAAATCACAAAAGAAAAGTGAATATTAATAAAAATTGTACTTCATGGTTATCAAAAAAATGAACATTTCAAGGAGATGCTGCTTTTAATATCAGATTGTACAAGATAAGAACAAAACAGTGTTATAAAGGGCATATTCAAAGAACCTTTCCATACTCTGCTGATGAGAATACAATTCAATACAAACATTAAAAAAGATTTAACCGAAAAAAAAAAAAAAAAAGCCATTTGACCCTACTTATTCAACAAATTACATTTAACAACAATAATAACAACAAAAGACTTGATTCATTACATTCTTTGGGCCAAGAATATAACAGATGAGGGAAACTCTCAGAGTGTTAGGAAGCTGGTAAGAGTGGAAGACACCAGATTAATAAGGAATAGACAAATTAGATTATATTTATTATAGAGTCTAGCAAGGTGTCTCTGTTTTCTAGATAGAGGCTTGAGAAAATGCTAGACGTAGGGTGAAATTTCTACTTGTCTTTATTCATATCAGGATGCATTTGATACCATTTTTGTTCCCTTGCACAAAACAGAGCAATTTCATTTTGTAAACTTTTTCTTTTCTTCTGATACATTAAAAGAACCAAAGAGCAACTATATTTCACTTGAAAGAATGGGGACCATTAGAAATCACCAATGATATGTGTAGTTAATTGCATTGCCTGGCTAAAACAATATTACTAATAAACAAGTGAATGGAACATGGTTGAAATGGAGTCATTACGTGCAGACTGTAATCATAAGGCATGATAAATCACATTCTGAAGTTATCTCCCCTGTAAAATAAATAGCTGTCTCACTCAGAGCTGGTTTGCTAAAATACTGTCTGGAAAACCAATAAATATTCATTATTCATATTAAGCACAAAATTCTGTCGGGAGAAGCCTACCTATCTCAAGGTCACCTGTATTTAGGAGTACAAAGAGCCGCAAGGATGCATTTATCCTGGTTTCTGTTAAGCCACAAAGTTTTTTTTCTTTTATATATATTTCATTGTACTTCAGGCGAAGGCTTACAGAACAAATAGTTTCTCATGAAATGGTAGTACACATGTTGTTTTATGACATTGGTTAACAACCCCACAACTTATTAACCCTCTAAATTCTCAACCTTTTTTTTTTTT
>NW_004444083.1:4715705-4749083 GCF_000243295.1 Trichechus manatus latirostris | reverse complement strand
GCAACACTAGCAGCCAACAAATGGCACCCAGACAGCCGCCCGCTTGGGTGTGTGGAATCCAAGCAGTCGGCTCTTCCTGGTCAAGAGACTGTGGCCGCAGGAAGCAGAGGAGCCTGAGCTGGCTGGAAGAGGGGTAGGGGGTGGGAAAGTGCATACCGCAAATTACTGGCTGTTTTGTCTCCCACTGGACGCTCCATGAGGCTGCTTTCTCATACCCCCATTTTCTGGTCTCCAATAGGAGTCCAAGATGGTGGATCTGCGCTGCGTTAGCTGGTAGGGGACCTCTGCATGAATCTCTCCTTGCTCTCCATTCTGTTTCAGTATTCTCACTCCATTTGGTGCTCGGCTGAGTTCTTTATCTCTTCATTTGATGTTCTAGGGTTTCAGGTATGTTGCATTCTCTGTTTGGCTTAGTTTTTCGGATCTTTGCTGTGGAGGGATGGCGTGGTGCTTCTGCCTAGAGCGCCATCTTGCCGGAACCTCCACCACAAAGTTTTTGATATCTGACAAAACCCTAACTCTGTCTCATTTGGGAGAGGAATTTTTGTTTTGCTGATTCTCTTAGCTCTATAAGTATATTGTAAACATAAAGTTCGAATAGCTATAAGAAAATACCTGGAAAGCACAAAATCAATTTAAACATAAGGCCCTCTTATAGCTCATGATTTCTAATAGTCTTTATAGAAAATGCTTTTTTAGACATATAACATTAAATGTCTCCCAAAGCATTTTAAACCTGAGAAATCCACTCAAATCATGTAGTCCTATCGTTGTTGTTAGGTGTCACTGAGTTGATTTAGACTCATAGTGACCCCAAGTGACAAAATAGAACTACCCCATAGGGTATCCTAGGCTGTAATCTTTATGGGAGCAGATTGCCAGGTCTTTCTTCCACGGAACCACTGGGTGGGCTTGAGCCTTCAAACGTTCGGTTAGCAGCTGAGCACTTAATGGAAAATACCTAAATGCACATAAACCGAGAGTCATTGACTGAAACATCAGGTCTCTTACAGCCTTCAGGCACCTTGAGATTTTTGATCGCGTTGATTTTTAAGTCAGCACAGCATACTTTTAGAATGGCTGTTGCCTCAAGTTTGGTCCCAGGAATCCATAACTAATCGAAAAAGAGAAATAAATACAGTTGTGCCAGGAAATCAATACCATTCACTTAGTGGTAAATGTGATGGATTCTTTTACATATAATGAAATGTAAATTTCATTTTTAAATAGCTGACAACAAATTCAAGTATTTGTTTTCACAACATACTTACTTCCTCTTTTACCTACCTTTTACCTACCTCTTTGAAACTGGTGTACAAATTTATGTTAACCAAGATGCAAGTTTAAGCCTTGGGCCCAACTCGCTGGCATTTCTTTGAACAAAACTTTATCAGCAGCTCTGATCATCAGCTGAGGTTACATCTATAAACTGTGGCTTGGTGACATTTCTACCCCTCCCTGCGGACAGCAGAACATTTTGGCAGGTGGCCATTCCATCAAGCACTAGAGAATCCCCGGGGTGTTATCGTTGTCATGAGTAAACCCATAATTTCAAAATCTGCAACTGTATGTGTTCAGAAAAATCTCATTTTCCTATGTAAGAACCCAGGAAGGCTTTGAAGTTATCTCTAAAAGTCCCCATAATTAACACCCTGAGGATGATACAAGTATTAAATTTTTATTTGTTGATATCGTTCATTATGTATAAATAATTCAAACAGAAAAGGCCCCATTATGACCAAAACGTTTTTGAGAAAAAAGAAAAGCATTCCTTGACAGCCATGGGCCCCTAACATTTATTGTTGAACTTCATGGTTTAGAATGAATTTCTGGAGAAATTTGAAGCCAATACCCAGTGTTTAAGAAAAATTATTCTTTGGAATATCAATGTGTAAAGTCCTTTAGTTTTACCTTTTGTCAGTCATTACTGAGGTGGTTAATTTTAAAATACTGAAATCGGTACATAATGTTTAGATATGGAACATGGTGCATTCTAGCAAATGGGGTGGTAGTCTGGGTGATAATGTGTCTCAGAACAGTGACATTGAAAACTGGGTGAGCTCCAAGTCAGACACCAGGGAAAAAAGAGGTAGGCCAACACCAGACTAACGCCAGAAACACAATATCCTTGCTCAGGACAAGTCCAAGATCCAGAAATGGTCCAAGAGAAGGACGTGCCAAGACTTAGCAATGGTGAGAACCAGAGCCAGGGCCTTTAGGGCAGTCAAAGATAAGAGCCAAGAGTAACGGATGAAGGAGAATGTGGAGGGAATCCAGGGAACTTTTTTCTAGTCCTTATTAACCCTGCTGTAGTGGTTAAGAGCTTGGCTGCTAAACAAAATTTGGTTGGCAGTTGGAATCCTCCAGCTGCTCCTTGGAAACTAAGTGGGGCAGTTCTACTTGTCCAATAAAGTCGCTATGAGTTGGAATCGACTCGATGGCAATGCTTTTTTATTCCCTTTGCTTTTACCAGTTTCCCCTATTATAAATACCACTCTGAAAGTCTGTACTTAATTTTCCTCATCTCTGATTTTCTTCCTGGTACAAAGGATTCTATAAGTCAAGTTACATTTTAATAATTAAATGTAATTATTTGAATAAGTGAATAAGTAAGTAATAAAAGTAGATGAACTGAACCAAAGGGCATAAACATTTTATCAGTATATACTTTGTCAAATCGTCTTACATAATTTTATTGATTTATATTCTCATCAGCAGAGTATGGGAAGATTCCTTGAATATACCTTTTAGAGCACTGAGGGTCTTTTCTTAATCTTGAGAAATCTGATAAATTAAAAAAATAACAATTTCCTTTAATATTTGTCTTGGTTATCTAGTGCTGCTATAACAGAAATAACACAAGTGAATGGCTTTAACAAAGAGAAATTTATTCTCTCAGTCTAGGAGCCTAGAAGTCCAAATTCAGGGTGCCGGTTCCAGGGGAAGGCTTTCTCTCTCTTCGGGCTCCAGGGGAGATCCTTGTCATAAATCTTCCCTGGTTGAGAAGCTTCTCAGCACAGGGACCCCAGGTCCAAAGGATGCTCTATTCTCCTGGCTCTTGCTTCTTGGTAGTATGAGGTCCCTATGTCTCTCTGCTCGCTTTTCTCTTTTATATCTCAAAAGAGATTGGCTTAAAACGCAGCCTAATCTCGTATATTGAGTCCTGTCTCATTAATATAACTGCTACTAATCTCACCTCATTAGCATCATAGAAGTAGGGTTTACAACACATGGGAAAATCATATCAGATCACAAAATGGTTGATAATCACACAATACTGGGAATCATAGCCTTGCCAAGTTGACACATATTTTGGGAGGACACAATTCAATCAACGACAATATTTAATTCTTTATTAAGTGCGAAGTAAAATGTTTCATGTTGATAGCTTTTCTTCTTTTATGATTTGTCCCTTCATACTTTTTTTTTTTTCATTTGAGATGTATCTTCATTTGAGTTCTCAAGAAGTTAGCCTTGTGGCCATGAGACCAGGACATGACAACAAGTAATAATTTGGTTAAGGAGCCCTGGTGCCCAAAGGTTAAGTGCTCGACTGCTAACCAAAAGATTTGTGGTTCCAACCCACTGAGCAGTCCTTCGGGAGAAAGACCTGATGATTTACTTCTGTAGAGATTAAAAAAATCCATTGCCATTGAGTCAATTCTGACTCAAAGTGACCCTATATGACAGGTTAGAACTGCCCCATAGGGTTTTGAAGGCTGTAAATTTTTATGGAAGCAGACTGCCACATCTTTCTTCTGAGAAGTGGCTGGTGAATTTGAACTGCTAACCTTTCGGTTAGTAGCTGAGTGCTTAACCACTTCCCCACCAGGGCTCCTTCTCTAAAGATTACAGCCAAGAAAATGCTATGGAGCAGTTCTACTCTGTCACATAGGGTTCCTATGAGTCTGAATTGACTGGATGACACCCAACAACAATAATTTGGTTGGTAGTCCTGGAAAACTCTGGTTATGAAGTGGGGAAGTGAGATACTGGGGGTGAGGTGGAGAAGATAACCCCTAAAGTATATATTTCTCAGCAGGTTATCAGCATAAGTATGTGGAGCTGAATCCCCTTTTGGGACTGAGAAATTCAGAATCAGCCCACCCACAGGGAAGGGATCAAGGATAGTTACACACTCCTGTTAGTCCTTGGGAATGTTGAGGAAAGTGACTTTTATTCCCTGGCACTTCCAGCCACCAGGTGGAACAGAGAAAGCCCTTGGACAAAGAGAAGCAGGTGCTGCCAATTGGAAATTGTTCATCTTTCACCTAAATGGTGTTGTTGTTGTTAGGAGCTGTCCAACTGGTTCCAACTCAAAGCAACACTGTGTACAACAGAACGGAAACACGGCCCAGTCCTGCACCATCCTCACAATCGTTGTTATGCTTGAGCGGATTGTTGCAGTCACTATGTCAATCCATCTCATTGAGGATCTTCCTCTTTTTCGTTGACCCTCTACTTTATAAAGCATGATGTCCTTCTCCAGGGATTGATCCTACCTGATAACATGTCCAAAGTATGTGAGACTTAGTCTCGCCATCCTTGCTTGTAAGGAGCATTCCGATTGTACTTCTTCTAAGACAGATTTGTTTATTCTTTTGGCAGTCCATGGTATATTTAATGTTCTTTGACAACATCACAATTCAAAGGCATCAATTCTTCTTTGGTCTTCCTTATTCATTGTCCAGCTTTCTCACGCATATAAGGAGATTGAAAATACCATGGCTTGGGTCAGGCACACCTTAGTCTTCAAGGTGACATCTTTGCTTTTAAACATTTTAGAGAGGTCTTTTGGAGCAGTTTTGCCCAATGCAACGCATCTTTTGATTTCTTGACTGCTGCTGCCGTAGGTGTTGATTGTGGATCCAAGTGAAATGAAATCCTTGACGACTTCAATCTTCTCTACGTTTATCATGATGTTGCTTATTGGTCTACTTGTGAGGATTTTTGTTTTCTTTATGTTGAGGTGCAATCCATACTAAAGGTTGTGGTCTTTGATCTTCATCAGTAAGTTCTTCAAGTCCTCTTCACTTTCGGCAAGCAAGATTGTGTCATCTGCATAACGCAGGTTATTAGTGAGTCTTCCTCCAATCCTAATGCCTCATTCTTCTTCACATAGTCCAGCTTCTCGGATTATTTGCTCAGCATGCAGATTGAATAGATATGGTAAAAGAATGAAACCCTGATGCACACATTTCCTGATTTTAAACCATGCAGTATCCCCTTGTTCTGTTCGAACGACTGCTTCTTGCTCCATGCCCAGATTCCTCATGAGCACAATTAAGTGTTCTGGAATTCCCATTCTCCAAAATGTTATCCATAATTTGTTATGATCCACACAGTCAAATGCTTTAGCATAGTCAATAAAACACAAGTAAACATCTTTCTGATGTTCTCTGCTTTCAGCCAGGATCCATCTGACATCAGCAATGATATCACTGGTTCAGGAGGTTAGAAGTCACAATTCAGGGTGCTGGCTCTAGGCGAAGGGTTTCTTTCTTTGTCGGCTCTGGGGCAAGGTTCTTGTTCCTTGGTTTCCTTGGTGATCTTCATGTGGTGTGGCATCTATCACCCTCTATCTCTGCTTACTTATCCATGTCTAATCTCCTCTTTTTATATCTCAAAGGTGATTTGGCTTAAAACACCCCCTATGCTGATACAGCCTCTTAACATAACAAAGAAAACTCATTCCCAAATGGGATTATAACCACAGGTATAAAACAAAAAAACAAACCCATTGCCACTGAGTTGATTCCAACTCATAGCTACCCTATAGGACAGAGTAGAACTGCCCCATAGGATTTCCAAGGAGGAGCTGGTGGATTCAAACTGTCGACTTTTCGGTTAGCAGCCATAGCTCTTAACCACTGCACCACCAGGGCTCCATCACCACAGGTGTAGAGGTTAGGATTTACAACATATATTTTTGGGGACACAATTCAATCCATAACAATGCCCAAAATGAGGAGCAGGGGGAGTGGCACCTATAATTGGCTTCAAGAAGAGTGTCAATGGACATGGGTGTAGGAATTAGATGAAAGTGCTGAAGCAGCAGGGTTCGAATGGATGCAGAGAAGGATGACTAATAAAAGGGGGGAGGTTTTTTTTTTCTTTTCTGTACAGTAATATGCATAATTATTTTTTCCTGGGAGTTGTATGAACAGTATTCATCATATCCTTAAAGGAATGCATATACCAAAAAAGGTTAAGAACTTCTAAAGCAGCTCTCTAACCAGACATAATAAGATAATGGCCTGTCTGCTGTCATTTGAGGGGTATTTTAAAGTTCCTTGCCTGCACCAACAGAAACTGCCTCCATGCTTCCTCCCTGCTCAGAGTTTTCCTGCCCTTCTATCCACAGGAAAGAAATGGGAGGAGAATGACCACAACCAAGCTAGTTGCATCACACTAAAATTAAAACTCATTAATAAAAATCTTCCAAGACAAGGGCATTCAATGATATTCAATTCTATTCAACAAATATTTACTGAACACATAGTAGGTACCAGAAGGAGCACTGGTAGCACAGTGGTTAAGTGCTTGGCTGCTAACCAAAAGGTCGGCTGTTTGAACCCACCAGAGGCTCCATGGGAAAAAGATGGGGCAGTATGCTTCCATGAAGATTACTCCCTTGGAAACCCTATGGGGCAGTTCTACTCTGTCCTAGAGAGTTGCTATGAGTCAAAATCGATTCCACAACAGTGGATTTTTTGGTTTCAGTAGGTACCAGCCACTCAGCTAGGAATGGTCCATGATTTTTTTTTTTTTTTAAATATTCTTTGGAAAAAAATAAGCATTTTCCCTTTCATCATTGGTCATTGCCGCTAATGCAAACCTTACATTTCTATATACAATATCCCTTAACAATTTCTTAGTAACCTTCAAATGAGTAAGCTTTCACTAATGCAGTGCACAGAACCAAATTTTAAGGAAAAAAAAAAAAACTTTCTTTGATCACTAAACCTTTAATTTTAACTGTTTTACAGGAGAGGACAAAGTTTCACATAAAGGTTTAAATTATTCATTTTCAAGTGTTCCTTCCCATTATTATATCTCACATAATATTGTGAACAATAAACGTTGGTTGAACTGAATTTCATTAAATACAGCAAGTCTGGGAAAATCTAGGAGAAGTATTATTCTTCTTCTCTTATACGGTAGGTAGAATAATGGCACCCCAAAATGTCCATGTACTAATTGGCAGAACCTATTACTTCGTGAGGGGGAAATAAGGTTGTAGATGTAATTAAGATTGCTGATCATCTGACATTAAAAATAACTAGATTATACTGTGTTATCTGGGTGAACCCAATGTAATCACAAGGGTCCTTAAATGGAAAAGAGAAAGAGGTAAATTGTCAGAGTGATGTAATGTGAGAAAGAGCAATCAGCCATTGATAACTTTGAAGATAGAAGGGAGCCTGGACCTAAGGAATGCAGGCAGCCATTAGAAGCTGCAGAAGGTGAAAGCCAGGTTCTTCCCTAGAGCCTCCACAAAGGAACTCAGCCGTGCTCACACCTTGATTTTAGCGCAATGAGATCCATTTTGGACTTTGACCTCCAGATCTGTTACCTAATACATCTGTGTTATTTTAAGCCACTAAATTTTTGGCTGTTTGTTATAGCAGCTATACAAAACTAATACACTTCGTGTAAAATCAAGTCTTCTTTTTAGGTTCCTGCTACCACTTTCCCTCCTTTTCCTTATACATGGTATTTACATAATCTCTAATTGTTCCATCTCATTAATTGAAGATTTGCTGGCCTGGATAGTCTCTTGCCATATACCTGCGAAATTTTAACATTCAGGTTTATGAGCCATCAGCCACAATGGCCTTGACCTTATTTTCTTGGTTTTCTCCCTTCCTTTCTGCTTCAGCCACTAAAAACAAACAAACAATACAAAAAAAAAAAAAAAAGAAGAAAAACCAGCCTGGCCCTTAACATTTCATTTTGCTGTTGCCATATTTTTCTCTCACTGAGATTCTGGGGAGTGTCAACTACTCAGGGCAGCATCGTTTCCCTTGTGGTTCATTTGGCTTTCTCCATTATATTATTTTTCATTATTCCTCAGGCTATCTGTCACCCTGCACCACATACACCTACTCACACTGACTTCTCTCACTCAAGCTGTCATGATGTCCCAAAGTCACCATTTATAGCGTGCTGCTGAATATGATTATTCATTACCTCCTTCTTGAAACTCAACTTCTGTGATTTCTGTGAAGTGTTACTTACATCTCTTTACCTTCTTTCCTCCTTCTTGTGGTCTTTTTCCACTATCCACTTTTTAAAGGTGCTTCTACCAGCAATTGGAGTCCCTGGGGTTATAAATAGTTAATGCACTCAGCTGCTAACTGAAAGTTTGGAGGTCCAAGTCCACCCAGAGGTGCCTCAGATGAAAGTCTTGACAACCTACTTCCAAAAAAATCAGCCATTGAAACCATATGGAGCACAGTTTTACTCTGATACACGTGGGGTCGCCATGAGTCCAGATCAATTTGATGGCAACTGGAACTGGTAGTGGTATCAGCAACCACCTCTGCCTTCATTATACACTCTTCTGGCCAATCTTTGCCACTTTTATGATTGTAACCATCCATTTTTTATGACAGCAATCCCCTAATATATACCTCTACCCTATATCTTTTCTCTGTTCTTCATACTGTTTACCTCAATAACTACATGCTAATTCCCACTCTAAAGTATCAAAACTGAATTCATCTTCTTTCTCCATAAACCTATTTGCTTTCCTCTGTTAAGCAAAATCCATCCAGGTAAGAAGCCTGGAAGCTGTATCTGAGTTTCCTCTCTTCTTTTAATATCCCCATCCAATCAATCACCAAGCTCTAAATATTTCTGAATTCTATGAACTTCTTTTACTTAGTCAGGCCAGAAGCATTTTTACCAGAATTATTGCATGGCTTCAACACTGGTCTCCCTGCTTTTGTTCTTTCCCTTCTCCCCAGATCATGCCTCCACACAGCTGCCAGGGTGTTCTAGCTAGAGTATAAATACTTTATGACATTACATCCATGTTAAAAAGGCTCAGTGGCTCTGCATGGCCTACATGATGAAGTCTAAGCTTTGAGCATATCAAAAAGACTCTCTGTGGCCTGGGCTCTGGTTTCTTTTTCCCTACCACACCTTAACTCAAACACAGTGTGCCCGCAACCCTGAACGGCCCCATTCACACCAGTCTTTTTCTCATCACTTTACAGTCATGCAAACTTTTCCCTCTGCCTAGAGTCCCTCTCCCCTTACTCATTTGAATAGCTCCTTCATGCCAAAGTTCAAACATGAAACTTGTCCAGAATGAATACCCCCAGCCCCCATGTGTGTCAGAGCAGAACTATGCGCCACAGAGTTTTCAATGGCTGGTTTTTTGGAAGTAGATTGCCAGAACTTTCTTCCAAGGTGCCTCTGGGTGGACTTGAACCTCCAACCTTTCAGTTAGCAGCTGAGCGCATTAACCGTTTGCACCCTCAGGGACTCTAATTGCTGGTAGGGCTCTATAGGCTCCCACTGTCCTGGGTGCGTGTTTCTATTATGCTACTCATTCCACTGTTTTGAAATACTTCATTTACCTATATGCCTTATAGAATTAAGCTCATCCACAGCAAGAAGCATGTCTAGTAGACTAATGTAGCATGTCTAGCACAGAGCTCGGCACACAGTGTACACTGGGTAAATGTTTGTTGTACTTGACATTGGACTACTGACATGTGATAAACTCATTGACTCATTGCTGTTGAGTTGATTCCAACTCACAGCGACCCTATAGGACAGAGTAGAACTGCCCCATAGGGTTTTCATGGAATGCCTGGTGGATTTGAACTGGGGACCATTTGGTTAGCCGAGCTCTTAACCACTGCACCACGAGGGCTCCACTGTGATAAGCCTCACTGAACTCTCTCTCCATGGCCAGAACATTGATAAATGTTGTGCACTCAATGAGTGTTGCGTGAGTGAAGGTATTATTCCTGTGGCCTCTAATACATGAAAAAGAAACAAAGGGTGGTAGGAAAGAAAGCTGGAGGGAGGAAGGAAGGAGCAGCAAACAATGAGCTTTCTCATTGATTTCCACTATAAACTAAAATGAAAGTGGAGGCAAGGTCAAGACCAGGGTGAATATGACAGAGCAGAGGAGAGGAGGACACTGAGGACTAACTGACACCATTTTGCCGAAGGCTGATCTTACACCTGAGAACTGGTGCCCAATGTTCTAAGCAATGACTTATCCTTAAACACTGTGAGTCCTGGGCCAAGAACTGATGTTGTTTCAACCATCAGCCAGCAGAGGGTGCGAAAGAGCAAAGGTGTTGGTTGACAGCACACATTTAGGAAAATTTGCTTTCTTTCCTAACCACCTTCTGTCTCTCCAAGCAATGGCCGTCTTTGGGGGCATTTCTGCTCTTGGTTGTGCTGTTTACTGCCTTACCATCACATATCCACTGCATTTTTTTTTTTTTTTTTTTTGCTGCTCTGTGTCAAAACAGGCCAAATAATGGATGAGTTTTTGCTGATAAGATAAACCTAAAGACCCAAGGGCTATTGTATATTAAGCTCATTAGAAAGACAAGGATGAGTGGAATGCACAAAAGTTTATTTATGAAATCCTTTCTGCTTGAACTTCATAGGGCAATGGATATATATGAATATTCCAGACTCTCTTTCAGTCCCCCTGCCCATCAACTCTGTCATTGCTGGCTCGTGAGTCAGCCAGCCTCTTGAATCACCATATGCTTTTAGTGTCGTTTCCAGTCTGTAGCACTGCAAACCACTCAGTTGTCAGAGAAGACTGATCTGGACATAATATCACTTGCAAATGATTTATTCCATAAAGGCTAAAAAAATACCTTTTGAGCTGCTAAGCTTATTATTCCTGTAGTAAACAATGGTATAAAAAAAACTCTCTTAATTTGTTCACAGTGTGAGAAGTGTCAAGGGGAAGTCATATTACATTTAACATCCTTTGCACTATCAGACGACAAATAAGGATGATAAAACAAAAAAACACTTGAATTAAGTGACTGGAAATAATCTCATTGTGAAGATATGGTGCTGAAGATTGGAAGCAAAAATGCAGATGAAACTAATCTCTCTCCATTTCCCTCGTTTCTTCTAAATCCATTTTTGTTTTGTTTTGCTTTGTTAGACTGGTATTATCCTGGGTAGCCTAAATGAAGCTAGATGCAGTTCCTCTGAGGTATTTCACTACAGAAAAGGAGAAAGGGCTGTTCAAGAGAAATGAACAGAAGACCACCTGCCAGTGTTTCTCAGTGAAGACCTGTTGACATTTTGGATAGGACAGCCCTTTACTGAGAACGTCTGCATCTCACATTCCTGGGCATTTGGCATCCCAGTTTTCTACCCTTTGAATATCAGAAGCATACTGCAGGCATCATGAGAATCAACTGCATATGTTTCCAAACACATCTTTGAGGATACAGAATGGCTCCCACCCAAGAAATACCACTTGGAAATGTCTCATTCTACATGTTTTCATCCTGAAAGCTTATCAGGGCACGTTATTTAATACCACTGACAGACATGGAGATGAGAGGCTTGCAGAGATGCAAGGACTTGAAATAACATATGTGAAGAGGCTAGACACCATGTAGGTATCTTGTAAATGAT
The DNA here is from genome assembly GCF_000243295.1 of Trichechus manatus latirostris. Classification (NCBI taxonomy): domain Eukaryota; kingdom Metazoa; phylum Chordata; class Mammalia; order Sirenia; family Trichechidae; genus Trichechus; species Trichechus manatus. The sequence continues at coordinate 4,737,440 of NW_004444083.1, read as the reverse complement.
GGTTAATATTATTGCAGGAGTTACAAGATAGTGCAAATGGCTAAATGCTCAACTATTAGCCAAAAGATTGGTAGTTCAAACCCACTCAGAGACGCCTTGGAAGACAGACTTGGTGATCTGTTTCTGAAAGGTCCTGTGCCCGATGCTGTCAAGTCGATTCTGACTCATAGTGACTTTATAGGACAGAGTAGAACTGCCTCATAGTGTTTCCAAGGCTGCAATCTATACCGAAGCAGTCTACCACATCTTTCTCCCACGGAGTGACTGGTGGGTTCCAACTAATGACCTCTCAGTTAACAGCCAAGTGCTTAACTGATTGGTGGGTTCGAACTGATGACCTCTCAGTTAGCAGCCAAGTGCTTAACCATTACACTACCGGGACTCCTTCCAAAAGGTCACAGCCTTGAAAACCCTGTGGAGCAGTTCTACCCTGCCCACAGGGGGTTGCTATAAGTCGAACTGGAAGGCAACTACCAACAGCAACAGCAATATTACTGTGATGAAATATGCAAGACATAATGACGAGTGAAGATGCTTTCCTTGCCCTCAAGAACAATGGGGAAAAAAATACACCCAAATAATAAAATGAGTGAAGCCAGTAGTTAAAGATATTAGGGTGGGAAAGATACGAGCTCAAATTGTGTTTGGGCTACCCATTTGTTGTTGCTAGCTGCCATGGAGTTGGCCCCCGACTCACGGCAACCCCTTGCACAATGGAATGTAATGCTGACTGCTTCTGTGCCATCCCCATGATTGGTTGTGGATCAGACCATTGTGATCAAGCACCCATGCTATAGTGGAGTGAAGCTATAGTTTTAATTCTCTCATGGAATGAGGTGTATGGTTTCCACAGAGATCTTGATGTGAGTGCAGAAACTGAATGGATATATCTGTTTTAAATTCCATCTGGGATGTAACTGATAGATGAGTGTACCTAGAGGGAAAATTTCAAAATTGTTTTAGGAAATTGATGTTGATTTTTTTGTTTTAATCTCCAATAACAAAAACAAAACAAAAAAACCTGTTGCCATTGAGTCCATTCTGGCTCATAGCGACCCTGTAGGACAGAGTAGAACTACCTCATGGGGTTTAAGGAGTGGCTGGTGGATTCGAACCAGTGAGCTTTTGATTAGCAGCCAAGCTCTTAACCATTGCACCACCAGGGGGAGGAATATATTGTTTGAACTTCAACTAAAATAGATCGACTTTATTGCACTTTAAATTCTTATGAATATTCCTCTTCAGTTTCTGGTTAATCCCAAATGTTTCACATTCTCCTGTTTTTAACAAAATTTGATTCCCAGACATGTTTGTACACTCAGATTAGCTAATAGCATTTTACACCCTTTTTGAGTTACTTCCTAAATGTATTTATTTATGATTATGACTCCCACATCTATTGCTGTTTGTTACATGTTTTAGTTTTTTTTTTTCATTCTTATACATAAATCTATCCGTTCAGTGCCTAACCATATTTACATTTAGCTGAATGCATACTGCCAGAGGCTAGAATATTTATTCATAGCTTTGAGAAACTAAAATGTCTAGTAATAAGGTCATTTAGGTAGAAGTTATAAGTCTAGCATAAAAAGAAATAGGAAAATGCATGTCAGTGAAATTCTCTATTGAGCGTAAGTATACATTTTTCCAGAGTCAGTTGAGTCTCTGGGCATTTTTAAAACAGATGCTTGTTAATTACTTTTAAATTAGGTAATATTCAATAGCACAGCACTTTCTGGTGAAGTGAATTAAAACCATTCCCTGAGGTACCAAGTCAGGATTTCCTTTTATTATTGGGAGGAAAAAAAGAGAGAACAAGAAGATAGGGAATAACCCAACTTTAAATCCTATTTGGTATATAATCTTAGCAGCTGGTGGATTCGAACTACTAATCTTTTGGTTAGCAGCCAAACGCTTAACCACCAGGGCCCCTCTAGGCCAAATTAGCACATTTCAACTTTTCTAAACGATAGAATGAAAAATAGATGGTGATTTCAGAGAAATCTGACTTAATGGTGCAACAGCTCACCAGCGGTTATCTAGAGTCTCTTTCTAGAATGAAGTATTGATTAGACAGTGGTTCTTTACCCAGAGACCATCTCAGCATCCAAGAAATCCAAAGAAGCTGATCATGGTGAAATCTGATCTCTCAGGGCCCAGTTCAATCTGCAAAACAAAGGGACTAGTGTGGCGTTAAAATCTAGAGCTCTGGGGTCTGACAGCATTACGTTCAAATTGCTGTTGAGTCAGACCACGACTCATGGTGGCCCCATGCGCAACAGAATGAAATGATGCCTGGTCCTACACCATTCTCATGATTGGTCCATTGTGATTTATAGGGTTTTCTTGGCTAATTTTAAGAAGTTGATCTCCAAGCCATTCTTCCTAGTGCATCTTAGTCTGGGAAATCCCTGTTATTAGCTAGTAATTGTCTGAAAAAATGTTCTTAATCTTCTTCACCAGTATGTTTTGGTGTCCAAGAATGGTGCTCTTTTCACTGAGCTCAGAGTGTCCTCCGATTCCTTCTAACGTAGCACTCCACGCAGGAACATACCAAAGTTGGCACAATATATTGGCCAGCCCTGGCAGGAATTTAGATGAGAAAGTAAGTAAACACCTATTATGATATAAAATATCCCTAAACTTATCCTCAACCTAAATTACTACTTATCTATGTTAAGAGTGTAGGGATGATAAAGGAAGGCCCAATATTAAAGATGAAAGATAACTGTAGGAAGCAAGTATCGTTACTCACAGGAATATTCACTCTAACTCAATTTCCATTCCTGTAGAAACCACCACCACAATAGTAATAATAACACACAACCTTCTCCATCATACTGTGTGCCAGACACTGTTCCACGTTCTTCAGAGATACCAACTAACTCATTCTTCACTACAATCCCAGGAAGTAGATGCAATATCACCTTATAATATACCACACTTTTTTAGAAGTTGCTAAGTATATTTTCCAACACTAGTCTGTCAGTTTGTTGCACTGTGGTGGCTTGCATGTTGCTGTGATGCTGGAAGCTATGCCACCAGTATATAAAATACCGGCAGGGTCACTCATGGTGGACAGGTTTCAGCAGAGCTTCCAGACTAAGATGAACTCTCTTGTTCTTCTCTGTTCTTAGATGTCTTCGAGTCGGTTCCAACTCATAGCAACTCTATATACAACAGAATGAAATACTGCCTAGTCCTGTGCCATCCTCATGATCATTGTTATGTTTGAGCCAATTGTTGTAGCCACTGTCAGTCCATCTCGTTGAGGGTCTTCCTTTTTTCGCCGACCCTCTCCTTTACTCCTTTACGAAGCATGATGTACTTCTCTAGGGACTGGTTCCTCCTGATAACATGTCCAAAGTATGTGAGATGAAGTCTCATCATCCTCATTTCTAAGGAGCATTCTGGCAGTACTTCTTCCGAGACAGATTTGTTTGTTCTTTAGCAGTCCACAGTATATTCAGTATTCTTCCCCAACACCACAACTCAAAGGCATCAACTCTTCTTCAGTCTTCCTTATTTATTGTCCAGCTTTCACGTGCATATGAGGCGATTGAAAACATCATGGCTTGCAATAGGCACAGCTTAGTCCTCAAGGCAACATCTTTACTTTTTAAAACTTTAAAGAGGTCTTTTTCAGCAGATTTGTCCAATGCAATGCGTCATTTGATTTCTTGACTGCTGCTTCCATGGGTGTTAATTGTGGATCCAAGTAAAATGAAATCCTTGACTAATTCAGTTTTTTCTCCATTTATCATGATGTTGCTTATTGGTCCAGTTGTGAGGGTTTTTCTTTTATGTTGAGGTGTAATCCATACTGAAGGCTGTAGTCTTTAATCTTCATCAGTAAATGCTTCATGTCCTCCTCACTTTCAGCAAGCAAGGGTGTGTCATCTGCATAACGCAAATTGTTAATGAGTCTTCCTCCACTCCTGATGTTCCATTCTTCTTCATATAATCCAGCTTCTCAGATTGTTTGCTCAGCATACAGATTGAATAGGTATGGTGAAAAGATGAAACCCTGACCCACACATTTCCTGACTTTAAACCACACAGTATCCCCTTGTTCTGTTCGAACAACTGCCTCTTGATCTATGTACACGTTCCACATGAGCACAATTGAGTGTTCTGGAATTCCCATTCTTAGCAATGTTATCCATAATTTCTTATGATCCACACAGTCAAATGCCTTTGCATAGTCAATAAAACACAGGTAAATATCTTTCTGGTATTCTCTGCTTTCAGTCAGGATCCATCTGACATCAACAATGATATTCCTCATTCCATATCCTCTTCAGAATCCTCTTGAATTTCTGGAATTTTTCTGTCAATATACTGCTGCAAGTGTCTTTGAATGATCTTCAGCAAAATTTTATTTGCATGTGATATTAATGACATTGTTTGATAGTTTCCACATTCAGTTAGATCACCTTTCTTTAGAATAGGTATAAATATAGATCTCTTCCAGTCGGTTGGTTAGGTAGCTGTCTTCCAAATTTCTTGGCATAGACAAGTGAGCACCTCCAGTGCTGCATCTGTTTGTTGAAACATTGCAGTTGGTATTCTGACACTTCCTGGAGCCTTGTTTTTTGCCAGTGTCTTCAGTCAGCTTGGAAATGATTGAACATTGACAAATTCTTCTTGGTACAGTGACTCTGTGTATTCCTCCCATCTTTTTTTGATGCTTCCTGCATCGTTCAGTATTTTGCCCATAGGATCCTTCAATATTGCAACTCAAGGCTTGGATTTTTTCTTCAGTTCTTTCAGCTTGAAAAATGCCAAGCGTGTTCTACCCTTTTGATTTTCTAACTCCAGGTTTTGCACATACCATTATAATAGTTCTTGAGATGCCAAGACAGAATAGGAGGAAGGAACTGCTCTCTATTTCTAAAAGAACTGGCTGATGAAAACCTTAAGAACAGCAGCAGCATATTGTCTGATATAGTGCCAGAAGATGAGCCCCTCAGGTTGGAAGGCATTCAAAATACAACTGGCTAAGAGCTGCCTTCTCACAGTAGACTCAACCTTAATGATGTGGATGGTGTAAAACTTTTGGGACCTTCATTTGTTAATACCATAAGACTTAAAATGAGAAGAAACAGCTGCAGACACCCATTAACAACTGGAAAGTGGAATGTATGAAGTATGAATCTAGGAAAACTGGAAGTTGTTAAAAATTAAATGTAACACTTGAAGATAGATATACTAGGCATTAGTGAGCTGAAATGGACTAGTATTGGCCTCTTGGAATTGGACAATCGTATGGCCTACTATGCTGGGAATGACAAACTGAAGAGGAATGGTGTTATATTCATTGTCAAAGAGAACATTTCAAGATCCATCCTAAAGTACAAAGCCATCCGTGGTAGGATACTATCCATAAGCCTGCAAGAAAGATCAATTAAGCTATTATTCAAATTTATGCACAAACAGCTAATGCCAAAGATGAAGAAATAAGATTTTTACCAACTTCTGCAGTCCAAAATTGATCAAACATGCAATCAAGATGCGTATATAATTACTGGTGATTGGAATGCAAAAGTTGGAAAAAAAGAAGGATTGGTAGTTGGAAAATATGGCCCTGGTGATAGAAATGATGCCAGAGATAGCATGCTAGAAATTTGCAACATCAACTACATATTGATTACAAATACCTTTTTTCAACAACATAAACAGTAACTATACACGTAGACCTTGCCAGATATAATACACAAGAATCAAATAGACTACATCTGTGGAAGAAGACAGAGGAGAAGCTCAATATTATCAGTCAGAACAAGGCCAGAAGCCAACTTCAGAACAGACCACCAATTGCTCAATTGCTCATATGCAAGTTCAAGTTGAAGCTGAAGAAAATTAGAATAAGTCCATCAGAACCAAAGTATGACCTTGAGTATATCTCACTTGAATTTAGAGACTATCTCAAGAACAGATTTGACTCATTGAACATTAATGACTGAAGACCAGATGAGTTGTGGAATGACATCAGGGACATCATACATGAAGAAAACAAAAGGTCATTGTGATGGTTAAGATTGTATGTCAACTTGGCTAGGCCATGATTCTCAGTGTTTTGGCTGTTGTATAATGTTGTGATCACTTCCCTGTTGAAATTTGACATATGATCACCCCCATGATGGAATCTGCTGAGTAATACTGGTGGGGGCGGGGCCTGTGGCAGCTCACTGCCCCCTCAGCCTTCATCTCTCTGCCCTCCACTGGATACTTTCTTCCTGCTCACCTTGCCAAGGTTTTTGACTTGTTCTGGATCCAGCAGCTGCTTCTTGTTGTCTCACCTCGGTTTCTTGGGACTTGAGCTAGCAGCTTATCCGTTGATCTTGGGATTCATCGATCTTCACAGCCTGCAAGCAAGAGTCCTTCTCCCCAACCTGCTGATCTTGGGTTCACCAGCCCCTGCAGCTATGTGAATCAGGAGAAACCTTGCCGTCTTGCCTGCCGATCTTGGCATTCGTAAGCATTCACAGCCTGTGGATAGCAGCCCTGCTTTCCGACCTGCCGATCTTAGGTTCCCCACCTTCTGTAGCTGTGTGAATTAGGATAGGCCTCTACCCTGATCCACGGACTTGGGATGTTGTAGCATCTACAATCACATGAGCTGTTCTCTTGATATAAATCTCTCTCTGTATGTTTATATGCTTTACTGATTTTGCTTCTCTAGAGAACCCAGCCTAAGACAGTCATCAAGAAGACAGGAAAGAAAGAAAAGACCAAAATAAACGTTAGGAGAGACTCTGAAACTATCTCTTCAACATCAATTAGCTAAAGCAAATGAAAGAAATGATGAAGTACAAGAGCTGAACAGATTTCAAAGGGCAGCTTGAGAAGATGAAGTAAGGTATTATAATGACATGTGCAAAGACCTGAGTTAGAAAACCAAAAGAGAAGAACACACCTGACATTTCTCAAGCTGAAAGAACTGCAGAAAAAATTCACACCTCGAGCTGCAATATTGAAGGATTCTATGGGCAAAATATTGCATGATGCAGGAGATATCAAAAGAAGATGGAAGGAATGCACAGAGTCAGTGTACCAGGAAGAGTTGGTCAACATTCATTTCAGGAGGTAACATATGTTCAAGAGCTGATGGTATCGAAGGAAGAAGTCCAAGCTGCACTGAAAGCATTGGTGAAAAACAAGGCTCCAAGAATTCATGGAATACTAACTGAGATGTTTCAACAAACAGATGCAATGCTGGAAGTGCTCAATTGTCTATGCCAAGAAATCTGGAGGACAGCTATCTGGCCAGCTGATTTGAGGAGATCCATATTTGTACTCATTCCAAAGAAAGGTGATGCAACAGAACACGGAAATTATTGAACAATATCATTAATATCACATGAAAGTAAAATTTTGCTGAAGATAATTCAAAAACGGTTGCAGGAGTACATCAACAGAGAGCTGCCAAAAATTCACCAAATTCAGAAGAGGATTTAGAACAAGGGATGTTAATGCTGATGTTAGATGGATCTTGGCTGAAAACAGAGAATACCAGAAAGAGGTTTACTTGTGTTTTATTGACTATGCAAAGGTATTCAACTGTGTGGATCATAACAAATTTTGTATAACATTGCTAAGAATGGGAATTCCAGAATATTTAATTGTGTTCGTGCTGAACCTTGACATAGACCAAGAGGTAGTCATTCAAACAGAATAAGGGGATGCTGCATGGTTTAAAATCAAGAAAGGTGTGAGTCAGGGTTGTATTCTTTCACCATACTTGTTCAATCTGTATGCTGAGCAAATAATCTGAGAAGCTGACTATATAAAGAAGAACAGGGCATCAAGATTGGAGGAACACTCATTAACAACCTGCAATATGCAGGTGACACAACCTTGCTTGCTGAAAGCAAGTAAGGCACTTACTGATAAATACCAAAGACTACAGCCTTCAGTATGGATTACGCTCCAGTATAAGGAAAACAAAAATTCTCACAACTGTACCAATAAACAACATTATGGTAAATGGAGAAAATATTTAAGTTGTCAAGGGTTTCATTTTACTTGGATCCACACTCAACGCCCATGAAGCAGCAGTCAAGAAATCAATTGACACATTCCACTGGACAAATCTGCAGCAAAATAACTCTTCTAAGTGTTGAAAAGCAAAGATATCACTTTGAGGACTATGGTGCACCTGGTCCAAGCCATGATATTTTCAATTGCCTTATGCGCATGTGAAAGCTGGACAATGAATAAGGAAGACAAAAGAAGATTTGATACCTTTGAATTATGGTATTGGTGAAGCATATTGAATATACCATGAACTACCACAAGAACAAATATATCTGTCTTGGAAGAAGTACAGCTAGAATGTTCCTTAAAAGCAAGGGTGGCAAGACTTTATCTCATGTACTTTGGACATGTTATTATGGGGGACCAGTCCCTGGAGAAGGACATGATGCTTGGTAAAGTAGATGGTCAGCGAAAAAGAGGAAGACTCTTACCTGGATGGATTGACACAGAGTCTGCAACAATTGGCTCAAATATAGCAGTGATTGTGAGGGTGTTGCAGGTCTGAGCAATGTTTTCTTCTGTTGTACATACGGTTGCTAAATTGGAACCGACTTGATGGCACCTAACAACAACAAGTATATATCCAAATTTTTTAGAAAGGTATAGGAGAAGTTGTGATTTTGAATGCTTGATTTTGAGACCTGGTAACAATGAAAACTAAATTTTAATTGAAAAATATGAATCAATAACTCTAAAATGACTAAAGTAGGACATAAAGATATTTTATTATAACTGGGATAAAAGAGGGAAATAAATATGGTATAAACATGGCAGGCATTTTCTACAACATGGCATCTTCAGCTGGCTCAGCTGGCTTCACCTGTTCTACCTCATAGGCATGTTAGATAAAATACTACAACAACAAATCTGAATCTATATCTGTATATGTATCAACTATTAAGTCTACATCTTTGTATATTTATATTCACACCTATATCTGGATCTAGATCTATATTTTGTAGTTGAGCTTGAGTTGTAGATACGAGTAGGTGCGGTTGAGTTTGTTCTGACTCATAGCAGCCAATGCACAACAGATCGAAACACTGCCCAGTCCTGTACCATCCTCACAACCGTTGCTGTATTTGACCCTATCCTTATAGTCACTGTGTCAATCCATCTCAGTAAGGGACTTCCTCTCTTTTTCTAACTCTGTACTTTATGAAGCATGATGTCCTTCTCCAGGGACTGGTCCGTCCTGATAAAACTTAACTGTGCTCATGAGGAACCTGTACATAGACCAAGAGGCAGTTTTTCAAGCATAACATGAGGATATTGCATGGTTTAACATCAGGAAAGCTGTGCATCAGGGTTGTATCCTTTCACCACACTTATTCAATCTGTATGCTGAGCAAATAATCTGAGAAACTACACTATATGAAGAAGAATGCAGCATCAGGATTGGACGAAGACTCAACCTACGATATGCAGATGTTGTCGTTGTTGTTAGGTGCCCTCGAGTCGATTCCCACTCATAGTGACCCTACGTACAACAGAAGAAATCACTGCCAGGTCCTGTGCCATCCTCACAATCTTTGTTAGGTTTGAGCCCATTGTTGCAGCTACCGTGTCAATCCATCTGGTCGAGGGTCTTCCTTTTTTTTGCTGACCCTCTACTTTCCCAAGCATGATGTCCTTCTCCAGTGCCTAGTCCCTCCTGATAGCATGTCCAAAGTACATGAGACAAAGTCTTGCCATCGTTCCTTCCAAGGAGCACTCTGGATATATTTCTTCCAAGACAGACTTATTTATTCTTCTGGCAGTCCATGATATCTTCAGTATTCTTCACCAACACTGTAATCCAAAGACATTAGTTCTCCTGTCTTCCGTATTCATTGTTCAACGTTCACGTGTATATGAGGAAATTGAAAATATCGTGGCTTAGATAAGGTGCACCTGAGTCCTCAAAGTGACATCTTTGCTTTTTAACACTTTAAAGAGGTCTTTTGCTGCAGATTTGCCCAACTCAGTAACTCATTTGATGTCCTGACTGTGCTTCCATGGGGGTTGACTGTGGATCAAAGTAAAATGAAATCCTTGACAACCTCAATCTTTTCTCAGTTTATCATGATGTTGCTTATTGGTCCAGTTAAGAGGAATTTTTTTTCTTTATGTTGAAGACTGTAGTCTTTGATCTTCATCAGTATGTATTTCAACTCCTCTTCACTTTCAGCCAGGAAGGTTGTATCATCTGCGTGTCACAGGTTGTTAATGAGTCTTCCACTAATCCTGATGCCACATTTTTATTCATATAGTCTAGTTTCCCAGATTATTTGCTTAGCATACAGATTGAATTAGTGAAAGGATGCAACCCTGACACACGTCTTTCTTGATTTTAAACCATGCAGTATCCCTTGCTCTGTTCGAACAACTGCCTCTTGGTCTATGTACAGGTTCCATATGAGCACAATGAAGTGTTCTGGAATTCCCATTCTTAGCAATGTTATCCATAGTTTGTTATGATCCACACAGTCAAATGCCTCTGCATAGTCAATAAAACACAGGTAAACATCTTTCTGGTATTTTCTGCTTTCAGCCAAGATCCATCTGACATCAGCAATGATATCTCTCATTTTAAATCTTCTTCTGAATTTGGTGAATTTCTGGAAGTTCCCTGTCAATTTAGCACTGCAACCCCTTTTGAATGATCTTCAGCAAAATTTTACTTTTGTGTGATATTAATGATTTTGTTTGATAATTTCTGCATTCTGTTGGATCGCCTTTCTTTGGAATGGCACAAATATGGATCTCTTCCAGCTGGTTGACCAGGTAGCTGTCTTTCAATTTTCTTGGCATAGATGAGTGAGATGTTGTGCAGATATAGATACTCATATGTTCATTAAATTCTCTGCTACTCTCTTTTGATGTTTTGACTATTTTCTAACAAATTAAAGTAAAGGGAAAACAACAAAAAATGTATTTGGTGGTAACATTTGTCGTGAATCAAATGGCATTTTTCAAGTAAACAATATGTGTTCGAAGTCAGAGGAAAAAAAGAAAAATCTCCATGAGAGCTAGAGCTGGTGGTATCCTAGCAGTCCAATGGGACTTTAGTTCTGGATATGGGCCTATGGGGGTATGGGCGTGGTTCTAATACCCTCTGAGAGTAGGAGACATGGCCAAGAGACAAGAGGAGATGATGAAACTGAATCTTAGCTTGAAATCTTAAATTTTTGCCCCATGTATTAGAAGAGCAATAGCAAAACTCAGTCCACCGGTCTAGGGAGGTGGTGAGAAAGCTGCATCTACCTGTAACTTTGAGTGGCCAGGCCAATGTGCCGATGTCATCCAAATTCACACAGTGGTTAAGAACACATCTGCTAACCAAAAGGTTGGCAGTTTGAATCCACCAGCTGCTCCTTGGAAGCCCTACAGAGCAGCTCTACTCTGCATTATAGGGTCGATATGAATTGAAATTGACTTGATGGCAACGGTTTTTTTTTTTTAACGCATCATGAGAAATATAAGTAAATATAAGTACAAACTTTCAGAATCATTGAAACCTCTAGGGTCTCAAGAAAAATACACAAACACTCTGAGTGGATCTTTGGAACTGAAGGTACACGATCCCACTGAGGAACTCTGAAAAACTCTGTGAAATACCCCTCAGAGTTATTCCAACTGAAGAGTAAGGAAACTGAATTTAAAGTTTACTTCTAGATGCATTACGTCTCTGATACTTCTGGATTGCTCTGTATACTAGCTGAGTGTACCACCTCGGTCAGACAGAAATTAGAGGATATTTCCAGTAAGCAATCTTCAGGCAAGGAGATGTGAGAGCCCAGGAGATATGGCAGGTCATCAACAGCTTCTGCTGCAATGACCATATTCAGCAATCTAAGTGAGACAAAGTTGTACTTGTCATTTTAAGGATTATATTGATTGTTTTCAGTTATTTGGACATTATACTGGTTAATCTAGCTGTGCTCACAAATGGCCAAAGGCAACAATGAAAAAAAAGAATCATATTGCATCTACTAATGGAAACCCTAGTGGTGTAGTGGTTAAGAGCTACTGCTGCTAAACAAAAGGTCAGCAGTTCAAATTCACCAGGTGCTCCTTGGAAACCCTATGGGGTGGTTCTACTCTATCCTATAGGGTTGCTATGAGTCAGAATTGACTCAAAGGCTTCGGGTTTTTTGTTTTTTTTTTAATTGCTAATAGAGAATACTTTCAGTGGTGTTTTCACACCCACTCTATAAAAAGAAACGTGCATAATTCCAAATAGATTAGCCAAATGGAATCCAGCCAGTTTTCAGAAATGAGTACAGTCATGCACATGAATAGGGGTTTTTGATGTTTATTTTGAATTGTTTCCTCAACAAGAAGGCTTAGCAGACTGGTAGAGTTCGCATACAATCTTCAGCCATCAGTCAAGTCCTGACTTTATCATTCAAACCTCATGCAATCCTACCTTCTGCCTTCTTTGTGTATTTTCAGAGTCCAAGAATCCCATTTCTGAAAGGTAACTAGAAACAGATGTCAGAAAACCAACTGCATCAACCTTTTGATTAATTGTGATCCATTGACTAATTGTAGTGACAAATGGGACACAGCCTCTGGCTGGGCATCACACAGATGTGAAGACATAGAAAAGAGCCATTTCTAATCCTGAAAATCTCTTAAGTGGTGTGCCTGAGGCCCTTACCCTAACCTAGTACTGAGAGTTACGAAGTTTGACTTGTAGTTACTATGATTTACGACTGGGGACACCATCATTCATTTTTCACTATTTCTACTGCTAGGAAAGTCAAAACTGTTGATTAAACATACCTGTGTTCACAAAGGCTGAACTATCTGCTGAGACTTTTAAAAATAGAAAATTTACCTTTTAGCAGCACAATTTTTTAAAAAACATAATATAAGAAAATCATTTTGACTATTATATAGTGATCTGCATTAAATACATTGTCTTTGAACATGGAGAAAGCATTATCAGTATCTGACATGGACATTTTTTGGAGGAACATTTGTCAAGGGACGGAGATATGGCAGTTGGTTTGTGAAAGCCATCTGCAAACATCATTTGGATTGCGTTTCTTGCTCACCGGATAAAGTACACCACTCCCTCTATCCTGCATGTCAGGACTTTCATAATCTGCACCCAAGTTCTCTCAAGTTCTTGGCTCCCAGGACTCTGCCTCTCCTTCTGTTGTATTGTTAATTGGAATTAATAATTTCCTTGCAGTTTTGTGATTTTCAAACCTCCCTATATTTGCCTATGCTGACTCCCTTGCCTGAAATTCTCTATCAGTCTTCATCTGGAAAACACAGTCTACCTTGAGGTTAAGCTCAGACATCACCTCCTCTGTGAAGTCTAACATCTTCTGTTCTTCGTCATTGCTTCCTTTCCTAGGCCCCCTAGACACTCTTATGACCTCTCTCTAACTTGCTCTTCTAAGTGATTTGTCAACTTGATTGCCTCTCCCACTAAAGTATGAGCTCCTTGAAAGATGGCATCATCATATGTTTCTTACTACTCTCCAGCACCAAGCTCAGTATCTGGCACACTTACAAAACAATCAACTGTAGATGATGTGAGGAACCAAAAGGATGTGGAAAAGCTGTATCAGATCCACTTTAGACAGCAACAGACATACGAGAAATAAGGCCAAGTGTTAAAATTTTAACATGTGGTTGACATTGCATTAGGTGCTTCACCTATGAAGCAAAATAATGTCTTGAAATATTAATACGTTTGCTTTCATTTTCAGCATTTCTTGCACTATTTTTTCTTTGCCTAGTTGATAAACAGCATTCACTTTGCCTTAAGGAGACTTAGAATAATCACAAAAAAAGCATGGGGGAAGAAACTGTTAAGTTGTTAAAACTTCCAAAATAGGCTCTTAGGTCCCGTAACAGAAATAATCATTCTGAAAGCCAAAGTTTTTCATTTGAAATATATTTAGGGAAGAATTGCTTTGTGGATAGCCCCAAATGAAGCAAGGCGTTGAGTTTATACTACAATAGATAGAAAGAGAATGGAAGAAGGTCTAAATTAGCTCATCATCAGCAAGACAAGATGAAGTTAACTGGGCTGGGTTAGAGTTGATGGGGATATCAGGAAGGGATATGACTTTGAATGATGTTCGGTGTCCTAGGACTCAAGGGGACCCACAGAGTGAGGTTCAGACTAGCGAATCAACAGCCTGTTGAACTCCATGCTCCACTCCCTAGCACAGATGTATTGCTACATCTCTGTGGACAGCGCATCCCATTAGGGTTCAGGTGAGCTTTCCACTTTGTCTACGTTCATGTTGTCTGTCCTCTTCAGCATCTGATGAGGACTGTTCATCAGTAACTTCCTAGTTGACTCCCAGCTGTGACCTCCAACTTTTCAAACTTTCTGTCCACATTTTTCAGTAAGGAAATGACCATTTTAGAAGTCATGGATACATTCCCCCAACAGTCAATGGGTCTTTGAAATCCAGAAGGGCAAGGTGGTATGGCCAGGAAAGTCATGAACATATATATGTACTTGGACAGGACTGGGTAGTGGTGAAACACACATATTTTACAGACAAGTAAACTGAGGCTCAAAGTGTTTGTATAACTTGTCCAAGATCACACTACACTACTCGAAGTGTCAAGATGAAGCTACAAAGGCAAGTGGACATGATTCCATTATTCTGTATTACATTTTTTTTTTAACTAGAGTGCGTGTGTGTGTGTTTAGTGTGATGGTTCATGCTATCTATAGGTTTATGCCTATCTTTTCAACACTGGGCACATGTAAAAAAAATAAAGTGAGTCCATAATATATCCTTTCATCCCCTCTTCTAGCCCTTCCTCCCTTCCGTCCTCTCTTCTTTCCTTGATACTTCCTTTTTCTCTCTCTCTTTCTCCATTTTTTAGGATAACAGTTCACTGACAAGGCAAGGAGAAGCGTGTATTTAGAGCAACACTAATGATGTTCGCCACTAACTGGGCATCTGATCTTCTGGGCTCTTCTCCCAGCTCTCCTTCCATGTGATTTTAAACTTGATTGAGCTCCTGTTTATCCAACTGTAAAATACAGGCAATACATTCCTACCTCATGGGGATATCCTACCTCATGAGAAAGAATACTGTTAGGTATGGTGTTGTATGATCCTCAGACAAAGGGTATAATCGGTGACAACTTCATTATATTGAAAGCATTTTCAGACTCACCTTGTCCTCTTCGTTCTCTCTTCAGTACTGTCTTAGGGTTTAAAGTGTAAGATTACTTCTTTCCTGAAGATACATGGAATTTCAAGAAGCTTACAAATCTTACAAAAACTGGTGAGAGGCATAATTTCCTTCTAATGCAAGGAAAGCATAATTTCTAACAAAATTTTGTTGTCTAACATTACGAATAGATGTTTTGAGTTCTCAAAAATTATTCTTGATTATCACAAATTGTAAAAATTAGCCAAAGCCACAGAAGACGCAAATCTCAAACTCTAATCTCACCTCCCAAAAAAAAGTTATTGCTTTTTAAAAAATCCTGGGCCATGTCATTTAATCTCTCAGAATAAAAATCCATCATTGATCAAGTAAAGGTATCTATTTCTTTTAAATATACTAGTGCTGTCTCCTTGATTTGAATAATAACCTGGAAAAAAATGAATCAAGAGAAAAAGCTGGGTGCCGAAGCCAGATAGGGCACTTTTAGAAGGGAAATGAATGGATGACGGCTTTGCCAATGTGCTGACTTCTGTCATTCTCGCGTTCAGTGACAAGCGCCATATGAACGATTCCACTCTGTTGATTCTGGAGAGCACCAAAATGAACAGATTGTCAGAGCTACAATCCGGCTGGTGTGCCACTACAGCTCACCGTAGTGTCAGCAATGAGTATGAAGAACAGTGCCCTTGTTTACTCTTGAAAGTGCATTTGCTTGCCAGAAATTTCATTTTAGCAGTTTTTTAGCCAGGAAATTTGAACATTAATGAGTATGATAATTTTTTACTCTGTCTTAGTCAAAGTAGGCTGCAGGTTAGGAATGAGTGTTTTTAAAATATGATTTGGAACCAAGATAGAAAACATTATAGGAGAGCTTCCCATTGATAGGGATAAGAGAAAATAAATTTGAATACTAAATGATTCTTTAAACTCTTTATTTCCCCCAATTAGCTTATCATACCAGACCCATGTACTTTGGGGTGTTTATTTTGCAATAATCTTGATGACAGAGGCTTGAAGCCTAGTAACTATTATTAGGTTATTCTCTTTGTCACATATAAAATATTCATTTTTGAGTAGCACGGATTCTATGTTTACTGCATGAATCAAATCCATCTCTTCTTCTCCACAGCCTCTACCCTATCCTGAACTGTACTGTTATCATACTCACTTAATTGGTCTCCTAATTTTATTCTTTCTCCTTGCTAAAGCATTCTATACATTCTGTTGGATTAATCTTTATAAAAATTGCTCTCATCAATAAACAGTTAAGAGTTCCCAATTTTAAGCCCAATGAACACCAATATCTTTTTTTTTATCATATTCTTTTTTTTTTTATTGTTGTAGTTAAATGAAGTTTACATTTCAAGTTAGTCTCCCATACAAAATTTTATGCATACATTATTATGTGACCCTAATTGCTCTCTCCATACTGTGACAGCACACTCCTCCTTTCCACCCCTGATTCCCCATGTCCAATCAACCAGCTCCTAACCCTCTCTGCCTTCCCATCTCACCTCCAGACAGAAGCTGCCTGTTTAGTCTCTTGTATCTACTTGAGCTAAGAGGCACACTCCTCATGAGTATCACTTTATGTCCCACAGTCCAGTCTAATCCCTGTTTGAAGAGTTGGCCTCGGAAATTGTTTTAGTTCTGGGCTGATAGAGAGTCCAGGGGCCATGCTTTCTGGGGTACCTCCAGTCTCAGTCAGACCATTAAGTCTGGTGAAGACCAATATCTTTATGGAACTTAATATCAACATGGAACTTAAATCTCTCCTCAATCCAACTTCAACTAATTCTGGATTTGCCTTTAGTTTATGTACCTTACACTGCCATAGTATGTTAATTTAGTCCTCCATGTAACTCCTTCTTAAATGGTTTTCTGCAACCTTCAAGCTCTTTCCTACTTTTGGAATATTAACTCCATCAAAGTCCAAGTCTTATGGCATCTCCATTTAATGATGACATATTGAACATCCCCTGTGTTCCAGGTTCTGTTTGAAATGCTCCAACATGGTGTTTTGGTTATTTCTCTGACTGAAATAATCCCTTTCTTCTGTAAATTCCTATGTCATACTATCTGCACGTTTGTATACATTATGATGTAGTTACAGGTGTAGGTACCACACTGCCTTTGATGGAATATCAACTTCCTGAGAGAGCCAGTCAGGGTTTATATTCTTCGTAAAGCCTAAGGACCACCGAGCACATAGTGAGTGCTTCATAAATATTTTTGAATAAAAAGGAAAAAGAAGCACAACATTGTAAGACATAGTGAAGTCTAGAGAAAATATCTGAAGCATCTGATTGTAAAACTATGAATTTAGGTGGTTTTCTGTATTTGATTAGTAGACATTGGTATGATGCTAAACAGGCTTCAGTGGAGCTTCCAGACTAAGACAGACTAGGAAGAAAGCCCTGGAAATCTACTGAAAATTAGCCAATGAAAACCCTATCAGTTACATTGGTCTGCTCTGCAAGTGATTGGACAGCATTTTCTTCCATTGTGCGTGGGATCACTACAAGCTAGGGGCCATCTCCATGGTATTTTCACATGTAGTATTGACAGTGGAGAAAGTTTATTCAGTTTCCCTAAAGCTGTGGTTAATTTGACATGGTTATGTGTGAACACATATATCTCAATATACATACAAAATGTAAATCAAGATGGCATTTCAGAAACTTCTCTACAAATTTGTACTTGAATAGGTTAAGAGATGAGAAGTTTCTCATTCAGTTTTTGTCAGTTTAATTTTTTATGTAAACCATGTTTAAATGCATACATACATTTATTTTTTAGTGATATAGGTAATAACTGTCTGTCTACCTAGACATGGGATTTAATAGGAGTCAGTATCTCTGCTGAAAACTGAAGATTTTCTTCAAATGATGTGGACTTAAATCTTTAGACTGCTCTAGGGCATTGCTACTCAGAGCACAATCCTTGATGCTAAGCGCTGCCATAAATTGGCATCTAACATTGTTTGAAACCCAAATGCCTGAATCCCACCCCTGACTCGCAGGATTGAACTCTCTGCGGATGGAGCCTAGAGATCTGTGTTACAGACAATTATCCAGGTGATTCTGATAGATATCAAAATTTGAGAAGCAGGCTGTGTTGTTTAGAACTGCTCCATAGGGTTTCCAAGGCTGTGACTTCTCAGAAGCTGATCACTAGACCTGTCTTCTGAGATGCCTCTGGGTGGGTTGAGCTGCCAGCCTTTCAGCTAATAGTCAAGGACTTAACCGTTTGTGCCACCCAGGGACCCTTTAAGCAGACTTTAGCAGTTAAAATTTGGAAGTCTATTGTAAGGAGTGAAATTAAACATAGAAATTAAAAGAGGCTATTTAATGTGCCCTGATATCAAGGATTATCAGAATTTTAGGAAAAAGAAAAAAGTGTTCTTTTATACAAATAGGATTCAACAACAATGCATGCATTACTTAGGACTTAGTCTCATAAAGCTGGCTGTTGTCATTTTGCTGGAACAAATTTGGAAATTGTACGGGGCAGGGATGTTGCTGGTCTGAAGAAGATTGCAAAACTTTGCAATTCCCCTTAGCGCCCTGCTGTTCACCCTACACATGAGTGAATAAAACCAAGATAAGTTAAGAGCATGATACCTAAGCCATTCCATAAGTTGCATAAAGATGGTTAAGAAATAACTAGCCATGAGGCTGTGTAGTTGTTTTTTTTAACTCCTGGAGTAATCCCATTGTTGGGAAGACATCTTTTCTTGTCTGCCTTCTCCTATCTACTGTAAGTCCTCCATTTTAGACATTTGGAGAAAATCTTACTATTGATAACATTTAAATTAGATTTTCCCTATTATAGGGACTGGTTACACACTCTGAAGTATGGAAGTTATTTATGCAGAAACTTCTCTATACCTGATAGCACACCCTTTTGGACTTGGGAAGCCTTCTTAGTGCCCCTCCTGACAACTTGTCCTCAGAGTCACACTTATACACCACGGGGAATTTTGAAGAACTGAAGAAAAGGATTCACCTAACGTTATTGAGTTCAATACTAAATTCTAGCATAAAAGTGGAGAAGGGCAATATGGGAAATGGAGAGACAGAATATAATAAAGTGAAAAAAACAGGAAAACCAAAATAATCAAACAATGATAAATATTCAGCAATCTAAAGGAAAAAAAGGAATTTGTAAAATGTGTATTTATATTATTATACATATTATACATCTCTCAAGATAGAATAATGCCAGTATTTGACTTCTTTCTTTAAAAAAAACTGTGTGTGTGTAAAATCATATATACAATCAATTAAAAAGGATTTAGGATGGAATAAAAGCAATTTGATGTAAAGAAAAAGAAACATCAATCCACCAGCCAATATTTGTGATGTCTAGATTTTTTTTTTATCCTGTAGATTTGGAAGATCCCTAGATCAGTACCCTTTTGGCCAGAGAAAACTGTGATTATTCTGAGAGGTAACCATATGATTACTGTTAGAAAAGGCAATTAAGGTAGTTTGGCTTCTACCCATGTTATTTGTTTGGGCTGAGTTTTTGTCTAGATTTCAGGTCCTAATTTTCTGTTGATCCAGTTTGTATTTTGCTCTATTTATTTCTAAATCTCAGATGAATGTGAATTCCATTACGGATCATATAGGCCGTGGAATAGAGAGAAAAAGAAATTAGTAGCTCTGTGTCTTGTAACACAGCAATGCCCAGAGGCCCAGGGAGATGAGCAGATTTTCATAATTCTCAGGAAACCAACAAAAATTCTCGCTGATAGTATACTATGTTCCTTTGTGTAATAGGTTAGTATCGGTGGAGTGAGTCATACAAAACCCCATTCAGCTACTGAAATTTTTATATGTGTCAGGTCATTGGGTATAACAGCTACAGTGGTTTTGAGCTCTTTAAACAGAAAAGTAACTAGTAATTCTATAAAGAGGTAATGGATATTTTAATCACTTGGACTTCTATAGCAAATTATGACAAGTTCATTCTTTTCTTTGCTGTGCAAAGACCATGTAATCAGTCCTAATGACACATAAGTGACTTTGCTTCCTGTTTTACACAACTTTTTACAGCAGTGCTTTGCAATAATTTTTCTTTCTTTTGAGTATTTACAGAACATAACATCAGTATTTATCTTTCTTAAAGAAAACAGAAATTTATCCTTAATTCAAGCATTCACCATTGAGCTGAAATATATGTTCTTTGAATTCAGGCTTTGATTAGTTGAGAATGTTTACAGACTTTGTGCCAGGTAGGTTATTATCCCCTTAACTAAAACTGGACAGAAAGATGATTCTGGGGAACAGGCTGAGCACATCAAACACTTTAAAGAGGATGCAAAATCACTTTTAAATGAATGCTTTTGTTTTAATACAAAAGGTGATAGAGAAACTACGTGAAGGGAAATATGTATAATTACATGTGACAATTACGAAAATGTTTATAAGATAGATCTCTGTAGGATTATATTTATACAGGAGATTTAAGGATTACACAGTATTTTCAGTGAAATGATGCTGGTTGATGATTTTGCATTGCGTTTGTTTGAATACATGTAGGTACAGTGTTTCCAAAATTAGGTAATCAGAAAAGGTGATGCAGGTTGGAGTTTCAAATCCATCCAGAGGCACCTCAGAAGAAAAGCCTGGTGATCTACTTCTGAAAAATCAGCCATTGAAAACCCTGTGGAGCACAGTTCTACTCTGACACAAATGGGGTCACTATGAGTTGGAGTCTATTCAACTGCAACTGGCAAAGAATGTTACAGTTTAAGTGGCACTCTTAAAACATTCCCAACATTCCAACATCTAATTTCGAAGAGCATAACTAAATCCTCAGACTGTGGTCCATAAAGCAGGTGGACATAGTAGGAAAAGAACTAGGCTGGAAGAGAGATCTGTGTTCTATTTCTAACTCTGCCAGGGAGTTGTTGTTGTTAGGTGCCATCAAGTTGGTTCCGACCCATAGTGACCCTACGTACCGTAGAACGAAACACTGCCCGGTCCTGCGCCATCCTCTTAATCGTTATGCTTGAGCCCATTGTTGTAGCCACTGTTGTCAATCCATCTCCTTGAGGGTCTTCCTCTTTTTCATTGACCTTTACTTTATCAAGCATGATGTCCTTTTCCAGGGACTGATCCCTCCTGACAACATGTCCAAAGTATGTAAGACATAGTCTTGCCATCCTTGCTTCCAGGGAGCATTCTGGTTGTACTTCTTCCAAGACAGATTTGTTAGTTCATTTGGCAGTCCATGGTGTAGTCAATATTCTTCGCCAACACCATAATTCAAAGGTATCAATTCTTCTTCTGTCTTCCTTATTCATTGTCCAGTTTTCAAATACATATGAGGTGATTGAAAATACCATGGCTTGTGTCAGACACACCTCAGTCTTCAAGGTGACGTCTTTGCTTTTCAACACTTTAAAGAGGCCTTTTGCAGAACATTTGCCCAGTGTAATGCGTCTTTTGGTTTCTTGACTGCTGCTTCCATGGGTGTTGATTGTGGATCCAAGTAAAATGAAATCCTTGACAACTTCAATCTTTTCCCTGTTTATCATGA
>NW_004444083.1:4656971-4715605 GCF_000243295.1 Trichechus manatus latirostris | reverse complement strand
TTTTGTTTTCTTTATGCTGAGGTGTAATCATACTGAAGGCTGTGGTCTTTGATCTTCATCAGTAAGTGCTTCAAGTCCTCTTCACTTTCAGCAAGCAAGGCAGTTTTAAAATGTGAGCAAATTCTTGACATTCCTCCCATTGAGATGTGAAGTTTATGTCCCCTCACCTTGAATCTTAGCTGGTCTTAGTGACTTAATTTTAACCAGTAGAGTTTAGCTGCACAACATTCAAAGCTAGTCAGAAGAGGCCAGGCAGCTGTCACCTGGTTCTCCTGCAGCCACGGAAGAGATCCAAGTACCTTAGTCGCCCATGCTGCAAAAGAATGAATTAACTGCTTTGTGAAACAATATGGGTACGTCTCTAATAAATAATGCTAAGTGAAAGAAGCCAGACACAATTGGCTCATACTGTATGTTTGATTCTATTTATTTGACATTCTAGAAAAGGCAAAACTATGGAGGCAGAAATCAGATCTCCGATTGCCTGTACTGGAGTTGGATGGTAGGGATTAACTACCAAGGGGCATGAGAAAACTCTTTGGGATGATTTTTTGTTGTTAGGTGCCGTCAAGTTGATTCCAACTCATAGCAACTCTATCTTCAGCAGAACAAAACACTGCTCGGTCCTGTGCCTTCCTAACAATCATTGTTATCCTTGAGTCCATCTTTGCAGCCACCGTGTCAATCCATCTTGTCGAAGGTCTTCCTCTTTTTGGTGACCTTTACTTTATCA
Source organism: Trichechus manatus latirostris (assembly GCF_000243295.1). Classification (NCBI taxonomy): domain Eukaryota; kingdom Metazoa; phylum Chordata; class Mammalia; order Sirenia; family Trichechidae; genus Trichechus; species Trichechus manatus. The sequence goes on along the minus strand of NW_004444083.1, from coordinate 4,714,872 downwards.
AGCATGATCCCTCTTGATAACATGTCCAAAGTATGTGAGATGTAGTCTCTCCACCCTTGCTTCTAAGGGGCATTCTGGTTGAACTTATTCCAAGATGCATTTGTTTGTTCTTCTGGCAGTCCATGGTATATTCACTATTCTTCACCAACACCACAATTCAAAGGCATCAGTGGGATGATGGGAATAGTTTGTTTTGTTTGTGGTAATGATGGTTACATCGCTCTATATATTTGTCAAAGTGTATGTCGCCTTAAAAAGGATAACTGTTATTGTATGTAGATTTTACCACAATAGACCTGAGTTTTAAAAAATTACATAAAAGATGATTTTGAGTCTTTCAGGGATGGTAACGAAGAGTAACGCTATGGAGCCTATTGTTGGAGATTTATTTACTGTTGAGGTTTTCAAGAGGCACTGTTTACTGCTTTTCCCCTTGTGGTTTGTGGTTTGTATTTTTCCACAATTACTAAACTATTGCATTTGACTGCAGCACATGATTTAGTTTTCTTGAATATTTTCTTCTTTTAGAGAGCCTAATTACTGTTACTGTATTCCTTTTAAGAAGCTGTGTTGATCAGAAATGTTTTTACTTCTCATCTTTCCCAAAGGAAGCCTGAGGTTTTGTGAATCACCTCTTATTTTACAGGCATTGATGAAGTCTGTCAGTATGAAAAGAACAAAGTATTGAGTCCTTTGATAACTTGGATATCAATTTTGTAATGTTCAAAGCTGCTGCTTGGCTCATCTACCTTGCATTTTTACATGTTAGTATTTCCTTAAAGTAGAGTACATCTAAATACACTTACGATCCATCAGTGTAACCAGCAGTCAAGTTGGAGGGGGCCGTAAGGCCACGTAGTCACTAGCCTTTTAAACATGGCCGTCTTTCTTGTCTTACATAATGGTGGTTGTTGTTAGTTACCTTCAAGTTGGCTCTGACATATGACAACCCCATATGCAACAGAACAAAATGTTGCCCAGTCTGGCACCATCCTCATGATCATCTATATCCTCAAATCCATTGTTGTGGCCACTGTGTATTTTGAGTGCCTTCCAATATAGGAGGCTCATCTTTCAGCATTATATAGGACAATATTCTGTTGTGACCTGTAAGATTTTCGTTGGCTAATTTTCAGAAATAGATTACCATCCTAACAATCATTGTTATGCTTGAGCCCATCGTTGAAGCCACCGTGTCAATCCATCTTGTTGAAGGTCTTCCTCTTTTTTGGTGACCCTTTACTTTATCAAGCATGATCCCTCTTGATAACATGTCTGAATCTGGAAGATCCACTAACCCTATCTACCTTGGGTGACTCTATTAGTATTTGAAATACCAGTGGCATAACTTCCAACATCATAGCAACATACAAGCCACAACAGTAAGACAAATTGACAGATGGGTGGTGGTTATAAAACGGAAATCTCAAGAATAATGGCTTTGAGGTAGTTGTCTTTCTTCAAAATTACCCAGGTCTCTTTCTGGCATACATCTTAACTAATACTTTCATCCTTATCTACATAGTTCTCTGATTCCTAAATGTGGAACTAGGGTTTGTGATCTTTCAATTCTGTTCTCTTCTTTGCTTTAACAGTAGATTCTCACAACTTTCTGGGGAGGACTTACCATAACCTGCTACCTTATTACTTGATTTTTGTGTACTTTTGACTCTGGTGGCTTCCATAGCAGGAGTAGAGTAGAGCTTCATGTGGGCATATGTATGGAGAGATGTTCTCTGTGGTGCCCATGTGAAGCTGACTGCTGTAGAAACTTTGGAGAAACAAATGGTCAAGAACCCTGGTGACAAATGCATCTGAGAAGATCTGATATGTTGCATAGATGTGTCTGATACATCAGTATGTGTGGAGCTGGAAAAAATTCCATACGGGACAATTATGTCTACACTGTATGTTGTATGGCATGTTCTTTGTCCTCACCTTTCCAGTTGCTGTTGTTGTTAGCTCATGTGGAGTCATCTCCAACTCATAGTAACCACATGTGTAACAGAATGAACGTCTGGTCTTGTGCCATCCTCATGATCATTGCTGTGTTTGAACCCATTGTTGCAGCCACTGTGCCATCTCATTGAGGGTCTTCCTCTTTTTTGCAGACTCTCTACCAAGCATGTGGAGCCCTGGTGGCACGGTGGTTAAAGAGCTTGGCTGCTAACCAAAAAGTCAGCAGTTCGAATCCACCGGCTGCTCCTTGGAAACCCTATGGAGCAGTTCTATTCTGTCCTATAGGGTTGCTATGAGTCAGAATCAATTTGAAGGCAACGGGTTTGGGTTTTTCTACCAAGCATGATGTCTTTCTCCAGGTAGCGATCCTTCCTGATAACATGTTCAAAGTAAGCAAGATGAAGTCACACCATCCTCACTTCTAAGGAGCATTCTGGCCTTACTTCCTCCAAGATAGATTTGTTCATTCTTCTGGAAGTCAGTCCATGGTATATTCAACTCTTTCCTCAGCTTCTAATCATACATAAGTTCTGGATCCCAGAGAAAAAAGCAAGTGTGCCAAAGAAAGAGGCTGCTCTTCATTGGGAAGGATGCCAGCTGTCAGATGTCAGGCATTCCAGGTGTAATAAGCCAACCAGGTTGACTTCTATAAAAAACGAAGAAACTCTAGAGATGAGATGGTTTTGCGAATGCTTCCATGTTATTTTTGCTTGTTACTGAATTGATTTTAACAGTTAAACTCTAGTCCTTCCTAAATGAAGGTTATTTTCCACCACATTTCAATAAGAAGAAATGATATTTTACCAATAAAATTAGTATATGGAAGGAATTGCTGAGTATGCAGCTTCCAAGCATGTTGGCCTGGACTCCTCTTGATGTATATCACAAAATGATAACTAATCTATTCTCCCCCTCTGGCTTCTGCAGCACTAATGGCATCTCCTGCTTTCCAAGTTCTTCACACTGAATGTGTATCCTTCCAGGTTAAAAACAGACAAACAAAAAATCCTTTCAGGAAAGCTAAAAGAATCATCAAAGATGCTCCAATATGGTAAACTACTTGTGAGTAATGGAATAATATAGAAGAATAAAACACGTGGACATTTCCAGACTTTGGGCTTATAAAGTATGGAAAATTGGATATACTATTTTCAACTATCATTGTAGGGACAACTATATCATATTCCAGAAAGTCGGTTATCCTTGCCTACTTGATTCTGGTCTATGCACACCTGGAACACTGTAGTTCATTTAAGATAATTACTTTAAGTGATTAATACAGCCAAACCGAAAAATGTCAAAAAGAAACAAACAATGAGTAGAACAGCAGAAGGACTGGTTGTTGAGGGAAGGGAAAAGCATATATTTATGTCTGACCCAGGAAAGTGGCTTATGACAGAGATGCAATAAATTTAAACATGATTCTTCTCAATTTTTCTACCTATCACTCAATATGTTATTTAATTAACTATTCTACCTTTCTCAGAGTCCCTTGGTTGTGCAAACAGTTAAGCGTTCAACTACTAGCCAAAGATTGGCAGTTTGCACCCACCCAGAGGAACCGCAGAAGACTGGCATGGAGATCTGCTTCCAAGGTGTCACAGCCTTGAAAACCCTATGGAGCAGTTCTACTCTCAACACATGGGTTCACCATGAGTTGGAACTGACTCAGTGGAAATTCATTACAACAACCACCTTCCTCAAAGATTTTAAGAAAGCATTTGGGACATAGGACAATGATTTTCTACTACCCCAGTACTATTCATTGCTTCCAGAATCTTGTTTCTTCCTATTTCCAGACCACTTGAATTAGAAGAAACTCTTTGTTCATTGTTTGTAAACAACTTTAACTTCAACATCAATACTGGTGCTGTTCTGTAGCTTCCAATCTAAGACCAGGTTCTTGGTTCCTCTCTTTCTACTAGTTTTTTCTTCACCCATTCTTCTATACTCTACTTGATAATTTGCCCATGAAAAATATATTAACATTATAGGAAGCTGTGGAGAGCAAAAAAATTTAGTGTATAAAGACAAATAATGACTCAATATCAAAGTTATGGTTGATATTTCATGCTCCTAATAATGCTTTGTATTACATGTATTGTCTGGCTAATAATAATATAATAGCTACAATAATAATAACAATACATGATGATCACTTGTGATCATTAGGGTTGTGTGTCAACTTGGCTGGGCTGTGATTCTTAGTGGTTTGGCAGTTATGATGCAGTTTGGCAGTTGTATGATGACGTGATCACTTCCACGATGAGATTTAATATAATGTCATCACCTCCATGATGGGATCTGTTGTGAGTAGCCAATCAGCTGAAAGGGAGTTTTACTGGGAGTGTGGCCTGCATCCAATACAGGTGGACTCTCTGGCAAGGCTCTCAGGCTTTTGCCCACTCTAGATCCTGCAGCTGGCTCATGTTCATCTGACCTCTGGTTCTTGGGACTTGGAGTAGACAGCTTACTTACTGTCTTGCCTGCCAGTCTTAGGATTCGTTGGTCTTTGCAGCCTATGAGCAAAGGCCCTGCTCTTTGACTTGCTGATCTTAGGTTTGACAGCCCCTGTGGCTACATGAATCAGCAGAAGCCTCCAACCTGACCCAGGGATTTCAGACTTTCCAGCCTCTACAACCACGTAAGCCATTTCCTTTATATAAATCTCTCTCTACATGTATTTATATGTTTCACTGGTTTTGCTTCTCTAGAGAACCCAGCCTACAACAATGACCTTGAGTGTATCCCACCTGACTTTAGAGACCATCTCAGGAATAGATTTGACTCATTGAACACTAATGACTGAAAACCAGACAAGTTGTGGAATGACATCAAGCATATTATGCATGGAATAAACAAAAGGTCATTAAAAAGACAGGAAAGAAAGAAGAGACCAAAATGGATGTTAGAAGAGACTCTGAAACTTGTTCTTGAATGTAGAGTAGCTAAATCAAACAGAAGAAATGCTGAAGTAAAAGAGCTGAACAGAATATTTTAACCTATTTTAACCTGTGGCTTGAGAAGACAAAGTAAAGTACTACAATGCAAGGTGCAAAGACCTGGAGTTAGAAAACCAAAAGGGAAGAACATGCTCAGCATTTCTCATACTGAAAAAAACGAAGAAAAAATTCAAGCCTTTAGTTGCAATATTGAAGGATTCTACAGGGAAAATACTGTATGACACAAGAAGCATCAAAAGAAGATGGAAGGAATACACAGTCACTGTACCAAAAATACTTGGTTGACATTCAGGAGATATGATCAAGAACTGATGGTACTGAAGGAAGAAATCCAAGCTGTCCTGATGGCATTGGTGAAAAACAAGGCTTTAGGATTGACAGAATACCAACTGAGATGTTTCAACAAATGGATGAAACACTGGAGGTGCTCACTCATCTATTCCAAGAAATTTGGAAGACAGCTACCTGGCCAACCAACTGGAAAAGATAAGTATTTGTGCCTATTCAAAGAAAAGTGATAGAATGCAGAAATTATCAAACACTATCATTAATATCACATGCAAGTAAAATTTTACTAAAAGTCATTCAAGAACTGTTGCAGCAATACATCAACAGGGACCTCATACCACCAAGAAGGTAGTGCCAGGAGAATGGCATCTCCTTTGGACCTGGGGTTTCTGTGCTGAGAAGCTGCTAAACCAGCAGAAGACTGATGACAAGGACCTTCCTCCAGATCCAAAAGAGAAAGAAAGGCTTCCCCTGGAGCTGGTGCCTTTAAATCAGACTTGTAGCCTACTAGACTGTGAGAGAATAAACTTCTGTTTGTTAAAGGCATCCACTTGTGGTATTTCTGTTATAGCAGCACTAGATAACTAAGACGTTACTTTAATTTTTTTATCATATAGACGTGCAAGTGCCTGAAGGCTATGGATACATAAAATACATGTGATGTTGAAGTTCCACTTAATTCATGTGTAATAATGGCATGAGTCCACAGAGAAAGTCATCCTCTTGATCCTGATTTTGATGTAAACTGACATTCTCAATGATGCTGTTCATAGGCTGCATTTACAAATGGCTAAAATAAGATCCTTTAGTCAACCATCCAGGGAAGCTTGAGCCAAAGCTAGAGGTTTAGAACAGGTTACTCCTTCTGAAGTAAATTAGGTTTGGAGAAGGGCCAGGAAACCAGTGTTAAGGTGGAGTATGGACCTGGCACCAAAGAATCAGTCTGATCTGTGGGTATGAAAAGACAGGCTCATTGTGGAATGGAAGCCCACACATTTAGGCAAGATCAGATGCTAAAGCAGGTTTGCAACATTCAGGTAGGCAAATAAGACACTATGCAGAATTTATCAAAAACCCAGAAAAAGTGAAGGCAATTCTGAAGAACAGATCCATGGTTGTTTGTCTGGGGTTTTATTTTCTCCCCAAAGCGTTTGACTCTTATCATTCCACTCCAAAGCACTTGGCTTGAAATATATATTTATCATATGTGTTCAGTAATTATCAAATAACTGAATACACTGAAATAATGTAAAATTCTTTGTTATAAAACAAACTGGTGTGGTAGGTTGAATAACCAAGCCAAAAAAAACCCATTGCTGTCAAGTTGATTCCAATTCATAGCAACCCTATAGGACAGAGTAGAACTGCCCCATGGAGTTTCCAAGGAGCACCCAGTGGATTTGAACTGCTGACCTTTTGTTTAGCAGATATAGCTCTTAACCGCTACACCACCAGGGTTTCTGGTTAAATAATGGCCCCCTAAAATAGCCATGTCCTAATCCCTGCACAGTGTGAATGTTATCTTAGATGGCAAAAGGGACTTTGAAAATATGATTAGGCTGGAGATTTTAGGATGGGGACATAGTCTCGGATTCTTTGGGTGAACTCTAAATGTAATCACATGTGTTCTTATGAGAGACAGAGGGAGTGGTAAAGTATGGAATCAGAAAAAGACTCTCATTCAAAAAATGCAATGTTGTTAATAGGGATGAAGATACCAGCCTCTTTTCATCTTTGTAACTGATATCTGGATATCTAAGAATGAAAACTCAATATACCCATCAGCAGACACATATTTGTTTTTATTTATCTACGTAGTAATTGCTTAATTAATTAGTTAACTAACATATGCCCCATATTGTCCTCCAAAATGTTTACACATGAAATTCAACAAGGGAGAAAATCATATAAAGTGAGGGAATTAGGGCAACGAGAAATTAAGGTACAAATTCACCAGACAGTGCTTTTAGAAAAACCCAAGTACAGTCCTGGTTTCCACAGTGTCTACCAGTCCTTGTTGTCTTGAACGCTGGTGACATCATTCCTTTAAGTGAAAGGGACTTCTTTGGCTCCTGAAGACTTCTATGATTTTTGAACCTTCTGAGAAAAATATTAACAATATAATTTAGGTTTTAGAAGTGGACCTGTTAAAAATCAACCTGAGGGGAGGAAAAAAAAATGCACCAAAAAAAACCATTGAATGACAAAATGACACTGCATACCTCACTGCAAAGGAAAATAAAACAAAAACCTAAAGAAAAAAAAACTGACCTGAAGATTTCCAAAAAACCTATTTGCTGCTTTATGGAAATTCGAGGGCAATAAAGAAGCAAAAGAAATGGGTTTTGTGAGAATTTTGGAAATCCCTTTAACCCTTGTTGTTAAGGTGAGGAGTAATCTCTATTGATAAGCCAAAGATTTAAGAAAATACTGAACCTGAACTTGGTCCAAAGATGCAAAGTATACTAGAGACATTTGCTGTATCTCTTTATCCACAATGGGGTGTCTATATTGCATTTCTGCTAATATTTCTGATGTTTACCCACATATGTATGACTAAGGAGGCTGATATCCTTGGAGTGTCTCCAAACATAAACTGTTTAATCTGGAGACTCTTTTAAAACTAGTCATGATAATATTTCCATAGACCATTTTCTTCTTTCTTCTCCCTGCCAGCTCTTCAACCAGTGCCAGCAGACTCAATGATCTCAACTTAACTGGTTGCGTCTCTTTGTCTTGGGGGATGGTGGAGTATAAAGAGAAAGATATTCAGTAAAGGGTAAACAGAAAAACAGAATGATGTATAAAGTATGGGAATCATGGGCATATCTGTTTTTTATCTACTTTCCCTTAATGTCATTATTACTTTTGATAATTTAACATGTCACACACACACACACAGACACACACACAAAACAAAAAATAAAGAGAAATATTAAGGAAGAAAACAAATAAGGAATGGAGAAATGCAGTATGACATTGAAATTAGAAATAAGAGCACAATATTGGATAACAAAAAAGATACATCTGAAACAAGCTGAAGATGCATTGAAAGGAGAAAAAGATGAATAATTAAAAATAAGAAAAAGAAAAAAAAATAAGGAAGACATATGCTGATTATTGGGAGCCCCTGGGTGGCGCAAAGGATTAAGTGCTTTACTACTAGCTTAAAGGTTGGTGGTTCCAAAGACCAGCCTGGCAATCTGCTTCCAAAAGATCACAGCCTCTGAAAACCCTATGGAGCAGTTCAATTCTGCACACTTGGGGTCGCCGTAAGTTGGAAAAGTCTTGAAGGCAAACTAACGACAACAATAACATACTGATTATTGAGTGGTAAAGTGACCAGAAGGAGGAGGATGCATATAGTCTTGAGTACAAAGGTTGTGGGGTGAAAGGAAGAGTGCATAGGGAGATTTATGAGAAAGATAGGGAGAGAACGGGGCAGGAGAAGTAGTCAGGGCTAGTAGGAGGCATTCTGGGTGAATGCAACCTTTCTTACTCTGCTGAAGGTCAGCATACAGTCAGCTCTCACTGGTCGTCTTGCTCATCAGTGGAAGAGACTTGTTTCCTGCCAGCCTAATGGGTTTACATGTTGTAATGCTAAGAATGAGACTCAATTGAAGGCACGTAAAAACAGCATCTGAGAAGACTGATAACACAGCAGTGTTTAGGATGATCATCAACTGTTTTTACTTCCAGCTCTTAAAAATCATGCAAATGCACTCACTTCTCTCCATCTCCACCACCTTCTCCTTAATTTCAGCTACCATTATCTAAATTCTCTACTTCAATAGCCCTTCTAAATTATTTACTCAAATCTGCTCTACCCTCTCCCCCTACCATCATCCACACTGATGCTAAAGGGATTTCTCAAAACTCAGATCAACCCCCGCTCCAGTCCCCAAATGGCTTTCCACTGCTTTTACCATAAAAGCAGAACTTCTCCCCATGACTCCCAAGGCCCTTCATGTACAGTTCTCTGCTCACGTCTCCAACCTCTTCTGGACCCTGCTCTCATGGGCTCAGCAATCACTTTCCCTTCCTACTGCCCTTTCCCTTCCCGCTGCCTACCTCCAGAGGACCTTTGCATATGTATACCCTTTGCCTATGATATCTTCCCTGCTCCTGGCCTAGTTAACTCCTGGATACCCTCTAGATCTCAGCTCAAGCAGCATTTCTCAGCGAGGCCTCCTCTGACTTATAGGGCCAGGTCAAATCCCCCCATTTAGAGCACCATCAATTCTCCTCCAAGGCACTAATCAATTTGCAGCTTTACATTTGTATGTGTCTTTAATTTATTATTTTCACCTAACTTGCTGTAAGATCTTTAAGGACAGAAATTATATATCTTTTCAGCTTTCTTCTGTACTTTTAGAACCTAGAAGAAAGCATATGGTGGGTACCAGAAAATAGTATTAATGCATTAGTAAAGAAATAAAATGACATATTGCATTAGGCAAATCTGTTGCAAAAGACTTCTTTAACGTGTTAAAAAGCAAAGATGTCAGTTTGGTCACTAAGGTGCACCTGACGCTAGTCATGGATGGTATTTTCAATCACCTCATATGCACACAAAAGCTGGACAATGAAAAAGGAAGACTGAAGAAGAATTGACACACTCAAATTGTGATGTTTATGAAGAATATTGAATGTACCACAGACTGTTACAAGAATGAACAAATCTGTCTTGGAGGAAGTACAGCCAGAATGCTTGTTAGGAGCAAGGATGGTGAGACATCTTCTCGCTTACTTTGGACACTTTATTAGGAGGAACCAATCCCTGGAGAAGGACATCATGCTTGGTAGAGCAGAAGGTTAGCGAAAAAAGAAGGAGACCCTCAGTGAGATGGATTGATACAGTGTCTACAGCAATGTGCTCAAACATAATGATTGTGAGGATGGTGCAGGACCAGGCAATGTTTTGTTCTGTTATACACAGGGTTGCTATGAGTTAGAGGTGACCCAACAGCACCTACAACAAAAACAATTAATTAATGAATTAATAGTAATAGAATAAAATGAATTGGATTCAAAAGAGAAAGGAAGCAGATAGAGCAGATCAGACACTTGCAGTGGTTCAAGTGGAAGGTGGAAGACAGTCCCTAAAGCACCTTCTATAACTTGTTGTAGACACTGAAATGGGAAAGAAACTGTTTTCCTAATACATATTTAAATTAGAAAAAGCTGTGGACATTAATGAAAATTTCATCTATTTTATACCAAAAATTTTTAAAAAATAAAGGCCTTTACACAAAGAAGAACACCATATTATAAAGTAGTGAAAAAAGTGTTCCTGGAAACTTATGTGGCATCATTATCATGAGAGGAAGAGATCTGATGCATATTAAGCTCAAAAATCAGAAGGAGGAGACTTATCCAGGTCTTGATTATGGAAGAATGACGAGAGTCATTGTGACTGGCTCTTAACTGCTATATTGGACTTATCTTTCTGGCTGAGGTGCTAGAATGGAGGCTCTTATCTCAACCAATTTAATCAGGACTTAGGGTGTTTATCAAATATAATATTTCAAGGATATCTAGAGTGACAACAAATCAGCCCTGACAAGAAATTCCGTAAAGGTCCATGGTGCGAACTGATAATAAATGGAAAGAGAGGTTCCTATAATGACGGAAAATTAAGTCCTAAGCTTTATTGGTGTGCAATTTGTTAAGAAATAGGCCAGCAGATCTTTGTCACAACCTAGGCTTCTTTGTAACTTAAAAGAAAAGGTCAGATTAATTTTAAACAACTCAAAGCTATCTGTCTATATGGCTTTAGATTCCATTCACCATACATCTTAGACTTAGGTGTCCCAAACCAGGCGTTAACCTCGGTGGCCTGACTCTACATAGAATACTTGAAGACCAACATTAGGTAATGAAAAATACACACTGAAATTTGACAATTACAGTCACCAACTTATAATTTTCTTATTATTTCCAAAAAACAATTAGATGGAGAAGATGTAATTATCTGTATAGGGAGAAGAATGTACAACAAAAAAGTTGTAATGCTATTATCCCATTATCCAGTCTATGCCAAGTCCATTTAGTGATCACATAGGTTTATAACTATTCATGTTTCATATATAACACCAGCAAAAACAAATTTAAAGAAAATTTCCTTGTCCTGGGATGGGGGATGGATTTAGGTAGATGCTGCCAGGCAATATGGCAGTAGAGGACATTCCTCCATCCTCATTTATAAAATGTCTTCTCCATAGCTCTCTACATAAGGGCCGAGAATCGGCCCTGACTCAGATCAATCACATGAAGTTAGGAGTGATAGGATATGCTCCAAAATCCTACAAGGTGCTTCAAAATAAATTTCATCACTGGCCATCAAAATATCATTATTTTACAAATATAGAAAATGATACCCTGAGAATTCAAGGAGGAGTTCTTGTGGCATAGTGAATTTGCAAAATTCTGCTTGTAAAATAACTTCATTTTTGCTCAAGGGAAATTAACCTTTCCTAAAACTCATGGGCACCTGATTATCTTTTCTGGTTAACATTATCTTCGGCTGTGATATGGGCCGTATTCAAGCCATCTAGCTTTATTTCATTTTAACTTGTCCAGGCTGTTTTTAAAATGTTGAATGGCAGGCTAGCAAAGAGGCCACCTGCCAATATTCCAGTTTTACAATATACTGAAAACTAATAAAATAAGACAAACATTAAACACTGAGTTAATTCTCTACTCAACAAATGAAAAATGGATGTTTCTACAGAATCTGATTTATGGTAAAATATGATAGTCAATTAACATCTAACCATCGCTAGTGGATAAAGTCCAAAATATACTCTTGAATCAGATTTGTTTTCCCTACATTAATATGATCTGTACTTGGGAAAGATAATGAACATTTTATATAGAGTCGCACAATTTTAGATACATATATTCAACTAAACTAGGGTGTTGCAGGATTATCCTCAATAACTTCTCTTTAAGTCTGTTTTTCTCCTATTTGGAAGATGGAAGTTTTGGACTCATTTCTAAGTCTTCTTATTGTTTGTCATTTAAAGTATGCTTCTTAATATTACTGTCTGAGTTGGTTTTGGAGCCCTGGTGGTGCAGTGGTTAAGAGATGGGTTGCTAACCAAAAGGTCAGCAGTTCGAATACACCAGCTGCTCCTTGGAAACACTATGTGGCAGTTCTACTCTGTCCTATAGGGTCACTATGAGTCGGAATCGACTCAGTGGCAGTGGGTTTTAGTTTGAGTTGGTTTTGGTTTGTCTTAATTATTATAATAGTTAGACTCACCATACCGTGCTAGGTGTTTTAAACACATTTTAACATTTAATCTGTGTAAGAAATGGTCCAAGAAATGGTCCAAGGTCTCAAAGCTAGCAAATGGTGGAGGCAGAATTGGAAGCCTAGTCTCTCTTGCTTCACAGTCCATTTTCCTAATCTTCATTTTGCTTCCATGTTTAAATGTGTTATACCAGTGCTTCTCAAATTTCGATGGGCTTATGTATGACTGGGGGTCTTGATCACGTGCAAATTCTGATTTAGTACGTCTGGGGAGGGCCGTGAGATTCTGCATTTCTCCCTAGATCCCAGGTGATGTTGGTGCTGCATGTTGGTGGAACACACATTGAGAATCAAGGCATTATATCATACTGTAAACAGGGAATATGGCTTCCCTTCGTTTTGTTTTTCACCTCCCTGCCAGGACATGCACAATTGTATTCTTCATACTGTGTCATCAGGCAGTCTGTACATAATCAATGTCCTATAGAGAAATGAGAGTCATTCTCTGCCACCATTTCTCCATGGGTCCTTAACATTTGATTTCTCTGAGCCTGTTTCTCAGTGAATCATTGACAAATGAGTAGTTTAGATTAAATGATAATGACAAAACAAATATTTATTGAGTGCTTAGCATAAGCCATGCTGAGTGTATTATGTTGATTCTCTCATGTAATCCTTTCATTTGTTTCGTAGGACTGCTGTAACAAAATACCACAAAGTGGGTGGCTTTAAAGACTTTCTATTTGTTGTCTCACAGTTCTGGAGGCTGGGAGCCTGAATTCAGGGAAGTGGTAGGACAGTGCTCTCTCTGTCTGCTCTAGGGGAAGATTCTTCCTTGTCTTTTTCAGCTTCTGGTAGCCCCAAGCATTTCTTGGCATTCTTTACCTCCCAGATGCATCTTTCCATGGCCATCTCCCCGCTGTGTGTCTCTCGGTGTCTATTTTCTGTTATACAGAAAACACTAAGATTGGATTAGGGCCCACCCTACTCTGGTGTAACCTCCTGTTAACTTAATTGATACCATCTTCAAAGATCCTTGTTTTAGTTTCCTAGTGCTGCTGGAACAGAAATACCACAAGTGGGTGGGTTTAAAGAATAGGAATTTATTTTTCTCACAGTTTAGGAGACTAAAGGTTAGAATTTAGGGAGCGACTTTAAGGAGAGATCTTTCTTGTTTATTTCAGCTTCTAGTAACTGTTAGCCATCCTTGTGTTCCTTTGCTTGAAGATGGGCCCTCACATGGTGACTATCTTCCCCAGGCACGTATCTTTATGTCTATTCTGCTCTTTTTATAACTCAGAAGTTATTAGGTTTAGGATCCACCCTATTCTAGTATGACTTCAGTAACAACATAAGAAAACTGGTATTTCTAAACAGGGTCCAATTTAAGAGTACAGAGGTTAATATTTCAACACATATTTTAGAGGGATGTAATTTAATCCACAACACCCTATTTCCAAACAGGGACACGCTTGCAGATGCCAAGAGTTATGATTTCAACATATCTTTTAGGGGGATGCCATTCAATCCATAACATCCTCAAAATAATTTCATGAAGTAAATTGAGACATTACAAAGGTTAAGTCAAGTTCTACAAAAGCCTTTGGTACTTAAAGAATTATATATGCCTGAAATAACTAAGTAGAACTTATGTTTACAAGAGCAAGATGGTATAGAGGGAATTGTCAGACTTCAGATAACAGGTAAGTTATAGAAAACACTTGTCAAACAGTGGCTTCAAACCATAAATTTTGCTTAGTTTGGGTAATTATGCAAACTTTTTGAGCCTTAGTGTTCTCATCTGTAGAGAATTAACTACCCTAGAATATATTTATAAGAAGTAAATGAGATAGTTCATCCAAAGCATCTACTACATTGCCTGATAACCCATTGCCGTAGAGCTGATTCCTACTCATAATGACCCTATAGGACAGAGTAGAACTGCCCCATGGGGTTTCCAAGGCTGTAAATGTTTACAGAAGCAGACTACCAAATCTTTCTTCTGTAGACTGGCTGGTGGTTTCAAACAGCCGACCTTTCAATTAGCAACTGGGTGTTTAACAACTATGCCACCAACCGAAACCAAACCTGTTGCCGTCGTGTGGATTCTGACTCCTAGCGACCCTACTGGAAGGAATAGAACTGCCCCATAGGGTTTCCAAAGAGTGCCTGATGGATTTGAAATGCCTACCTTTTGGTTAGCAGCCATAGCTCTTAATCACTACACCACCAGAGTTTCCATTAAAAAACTCAAATAAACAGTTGTTTTTTTAGTTAGGTTAATGAGAAAATTAAAATATTTAGATTGCCTCCTGTCTTATTTCACTGGGGTATACGAATAAGCAACGGTCTGTATGCAGCTCTTTGCCAGTTTTTATCTCTCAAAGTCTGCCACAAAATATTAAGTACAAATCTTGGCTTTTAAGGCTTCCCTCTAGAATAGCAGCCAAATCCTTTATGGGTCCCCTCTTTGAGGTAAAAGTATAGAGCACATGTTGTCTTAGAACTCTCACAACTTACAATAACTGTTTTCAGTTGAACTATCCAAGTTCCAAACTTACAATTACTTTTTTTTTTTAATTTGCTTAATTTCAATTGAATTGTAATAATAGAAATATAGTCATTACCAAGATTAAAGTGAATTAACTGTGAAGCTTTCTGTCAGGAGCAAATTATGGCACTTACTTGGATGAACGGATCATTGACTTTGTGTATTAAAGCGACCTATTTGTTTAAATATATTAAGACCTAATTACTCAAATAACCATGCATGGCATTAACAGAAAGAAACTTGGTCCTTGGTAATTGAAGACACCAAACGTCCAAACTGTTTCTTGATGAAGTTCAATGAAAAGACTCCAAAATGTTATTATGGAAGAAAATAACAAATTCATTCAGTCTTCTCTCATTACTGAGCACCTACTTAAGCCAGACTTCCTGGACACCTACCTATGCCAGATCCCTGCCAGAGTTTGAAACAGAAAGATGAATATGACATTTGCAAGTCCTTGAGCTCACCTCTTTAGCTGGCAGGAACATATATTAGCAGAAAATTAGAATACAACCTATATTCTAAGAGAGGACCTGATGCCGACACACAGACTGGGGACATCAGCTTCCCCATCATCTTCAGTGACAGAAGACAGACTAGAAACAGTCTTCATTATGTAAATGAAACTTCAAGCTAAGTCTCCTTGCCTCCCCACACTTTCTTCTCCTTCCAAATAGATTGCTCCCTTGATTCCCCCAGAGAGAAATTCTGGGATCACCCCTAACAGGTATTGTGACACTGTAGAAGGTCAATCCCTTCTTCTGTCTGAAGGCCTTGGAGAAGAGCTAATGCTTGAAGTGAGATTTAAATGTTCACAATCATTAGCCATTTGAGAAATGCAAATCAAAACTACAATGAGATACCATCTCACCCCAACAAGGCTGCCACTAATCCAAAAAACACAAACTAATAAATGTGGGAGAGGTTGTGGAGAGACTGGAACACTTATGCACTGCTGGTGGAAATGTAAAATGGTAAAACCACTTTGGAAAACAATTTGACACTTCCTTAAAAAGCTAGAAATAGAAGTACCATACGATCCAGCAATTCCACTCCTTGGAATATATCCTAGAGAAATAAGAGCCATTACACGAATAGATATACGAACACCCATGTTCATTGCATCACTGTTCACAGTAGCAAAGAGATGGAAAAACCTAGATGCCCATCAACAGACGAACGGATAAACAAATTATGGTTCACATACATGATGGAATATTATGCAATGATAAAGAACAATGATGAATCCGAGAAACACCTCACAACATGGATAAACCTGGAGGGCATTATGCTGAGTGAAATTAGTCGCAAAAGGACAAATATTGTATGAGACCACTGTTATAAGAACTCAAGAAATGGTTTAAACACAGAAGAAAGCATTCTTTGATGGTTAGTAGGGTGGGAAGGAGGAAAAGGGGAATTCACTAACTGGATAGTAGACAAGGATCATCTTTGGTGAACGGAAGGACAACACACTATACAGGGGAAGTCAGTACAACTGGACCAAAGCAAAAACTAAGACGTTTTCTGGACACATCCAAACACTTTGAGGGACAGAGTCACTGGGTCTGGGGCCTGGGAACCATAGTTTTGGAGGACATCCAGGTCAATTAGCATAATAAGGTTTATTAAGAAAATGTTCCGCATCCCACTTTGGTGAGTGGCGTCTGGGGTCTTAAAATCTTGCAAGCAGCGATCTAAGATACATCAGTTGGTTCCAACCTACCTGGAGCAAAGGAGAATGAAGTACACCGAAGACACAAGGAAAATATTAGCTCAAGAAACAAAAGGTCCACATAAACCAGAGACTTCATCAGTCTGACACCAGAAGAACTAGATGGTGCCCACTACCACCAATGACCACCCTGCTACGGAACACAACAGAGAGTCCAGGACAGAGCAAGAGAAAAGGGTAGAGCAGAACTGAAATTCGCCTAAAAAGACCAGACTTAATGATCTGACACAGACTGGAGAAACCTCCAAAACTATGGCCCCTAGATGCTCTGTTACCTAGAACTAAAACCATTCCCGAAGGCCATTTTTTGGACAAAGATTAGACAGGACTCTAAAACAAAAAGTAACACATGTGAGGAGTACTTCTTAGTTCAATCAGATACAAGAGACCAAATGGGGAGCTCCTGTCTGCAGGCAAGACTAGAAGGTGGGAAGGGATAGGAACTCAGGAACTTGGTGAATGAACACAAGAAACCTGGGGGGAGTGGGGAGCGTGCTGTCACTTTGTAGGGGTTGCAACTAATGTCACATAACAATATCTGTATAAATTTTTGTATGAGAAATTACCTTGAGCTGTAAAGTTTCATCTAAAGCACAGTATAATAAATAAAGCCCACTGAGGATTTTTTCAGGCAAAGAATTGGGTGCAGTCATTCTACACAAAGAAAAGTACAAAGATTTTAAGTCAGGCAGCACCATCAATCATAGGTCATGTGCCTAAAAAGACCAGACTTAATGATCTGACACAGAGTGGAGGAACCTCAGTTCTTTGCCTATGAAACAGGGACAATAAGTCTTACGTCTTGGGAATGCTGTGATAATCACGTGGTTGGAAAATAGAGTATGGGCACCAAATACTAATTATATTATTCTTTCTTGTGCAAGAATAATGGCACATGCACACTCATGTGGCAAGAAAAGAAATGATACATTGAGGGAATTGTGGGAAGGTCCAGGTTGATGGATCACAAGATGGTGGATGGGGAGGGATAAGATACAAGCAATGAGGATGTGGGATGACATCATGACATTAGACTGGAAATAATCATGCAAAGACTTTTATGCCATTGTAAGAAGTTTCTTTCTAACTTGTAGGCACAAAGAGTCAAAGGAGATTTTGTTTGTTTTTTAAAGCAAAACAATTAGACACCTGTTGCCATCTAGTTGATACGGATTCAAAGCGACCCTGTAGCATAGAATAGAACTGCGCCATGGGGTTTCAAAGGAGTGGCTGGTGGATTCAGACTGCTGACCTTTTGGTTAGCAGCCAAGCTCTTAACCACTGTGCAACAAGGGCTCCTAAACAATTAAACAGTTAGATGTAAAATTTTAGAAAAATCATCCCAGCATCGGCATAGAGAATAAATAGAACTGGAAGGATAGAATCAGGGAAAGACAGAATGAGAATCTGTAATAAGGGAAGGAGAAAGAATAGAGAAAAAATTTTAAAATATTGTCTGGTGGGTAAAGTAATCGAACTGTGATCAATTGAGTACATGAGTAACAGAGAAGAGAATTATTGGCATTTGGGAAGGATGGTATGAGGCTATATTGACGGTAATGCTAAAATTTTCTTGATTTTGTAATCAAAAGAAAAGTATGCTAATAGTGACTGATTCTACACAGACTTTTGCTTTTCCTAAAATATTCTGCAGCCCTGAATCATTATGCAGGATCATTTCTACCCTAAGGCTAGTAAAATGCAGGTTATGACTAATGCGCTCTTGGGGAAACTCTAATATTTATCATTAACTCATCCATGGTTTTCCAGTTGTCATGGAATTGACTCCAACTCACGGCAACATTATTATGTGTGTCAGAATAGAACAGTATTCCATAGGGTTTCCGGTGGCTGATTTCTCAGAAGTAGATTGCCAGGCCTGTCTTCTGAGGCCCTTCTGGGTAGACTTGACTCTCCCACCTTTCAGTTAGCAGCTGAGTGTATTAACTGCTTGCACCACTCAGGGTAGAGGCTCATTTTTATTGTATGTTCCTTGGAGCACTTGAAGGAGCCATGGTGATGCAGTGGTTAAAGCACTCAGCTGCTAACCAAAAGTTTGGCGGTTCGAACCCATAAGCAGCTCCATGGGAGAAAGATGTAGCAGTCTGCTTCTGTAAAGATTTACAACCTCAAAAACCCTATGGGGTACTTCTACTCTGTCCTATAGGGTCACTATGAGTAGGCATCGAGTCGAAGGCAGTGGGTTTGTTTTTTTTGGTTTGGAACACTCACTCCAGAGGCTCAATCACCCTGTAATGGACATTTGTTTGTTTTGTGGAAGCCCAGTATTGATCTGCTCTCTTTTAGTAAGGAAAACATGAATTTTGTTGGAAGTTATCAGTCTCTTTTGCATGCAAACGCTGGATGATGAGTAAGGAACACCTAAGATTGATGCCTTTGAATTGTGGTGTTGGCGTAGAATATTGAATATACCACGAACTGCCAAAAGAACAAACGAATCTGTCTTGGAAGAAGTACAACCAGAATGCTCCTTAGAAGGAAGGATGGCGAGATTACTTCTCACAAAGTTTGGACATGTTATTAGGAGGGATCAGTCCCTGGAGAAGGACATCACGCTTGGTAAAGTGGAGGGTCAGCGAAAAAGAAGAAGACCCTCAATGAGATGGATTGACACAGTGGCTGCAACAATGAGCTCAAGCATAACAGCGATTGTGAGAATGGCACAGGACCGGGCAGTGTTTCGTTCTGTTGTACACAGGGTCGCTATGAGTCAGAACTGACTCGACAGCACCTAACAACAACAACTAACAGCCTGTCTCCAGTTTTAGTTAATATATCCCCATCCCTTACTCCAGAGATGGAATATGAAACATGGACCTAATTGTGAACCCTAAATCCCCTTATTTATTGTAATTGGTTCATGGGTAGGTTCAGGAGTATAAGAACCAAGCTAGCCCAACCAGAATGACTGCCAGAGTTTCATCACAACCTGCCTAGAAGACACTTATGCTGCTGTTTAATTTATACTTTGGATCATATATCTATAGCCTGGAATTGCCAGGGGCCAAAAATACGGGACCTGGGAATGAAAGTGACAGCAGAAGGCAGAGACAAGAGAATGAGAGAAACCGAGTTCTGGTGACATCACCACTTGTGTGCTGAAATCAAGTCACCCTTGACTTAATCCTACCCCAACATTTCAGCTATGACTCAGCAAGTTTTCTGCTTTCCTTAGTTTAGTTTGTGTTGGGGCTTTTTATTACTTGCAGAAAAAAGAATATCGTGAACTTCTATTCACAAAGGAACTCTTTCTCTTGCTCTCTAAGGTCCAAAGAAGAAAACTGATCTAAGATAATTCAGGATGGAGCATAGCATCATAAAAGATCCTGCAGATTAGAAGCAAGTGACACTAATCCAAATCGACCTCTAAAAGGAGAACCAGAGACTTTAAGGTGTCAAATCACTCCTCTGAACCTCTAGATAAAGATCTGATGAGATAAAGCTCTCCTTTACTGTGATAAGGAGCCCTGGTGGCGCAGTGGTTAAGTGATCAGCTGCTAACTGAAAAGTCAGCGGTTCAAATCCATCAGCAGCTCTTCAGGAGAAAGATGTGGCAGTCTGCTTCCATAAAGATTACAGCCTTGGAAACCCTATGGGACAGTCCTACTCTGTCCTATAGGGTCGCTATGTGTTGGAATCGACTTGACGGCAGTGGGTTTGGTTTTTTTGGTTTGACCCCAATACTTCTCAACCTTGGCTGCTCATTGGAATCACTTGGCAAGCTAAAAAAAAAAAAAAAAATACTGAAGCCTGGATCCCAAGGCCAGAGAGGGGGTAGGGCCTGGTACTGAGGTATACAAAAGTTCCCAGGTGGTTCCAAGAAGCCAAGGTCAAACCACTGCTTTAAAGAGAAGAATGCAGAATAAGGAAAAGCCACGGGTAAGTAGTTCATAGTGGTTACTCATATACCCAAAATCACCTCATCAGACATCCGGCACGTTGATAAATCTGCAACAAAGCTATTTCTAATGATTAATAGCATGATCATCATGTTCCATTCAAGTAGATGGCAACTATGTATTGAGGAGGTAAGATTAGCAAGAGGAGGACCAAGAATCCAAAGGTCAAATTCAATATCCAACAGGACAAACTGGCCATCCCCGACCTTTCTGAGAAGCATATTAACAGAACAGATTGGAAATGTGAGCCTTGTATTGCTAGAGCAACATTTTAAAAGTTGGTTGAAATCCTCTCTCTATAACCCACGCCCAAACAGAGCTTTTGAGTCTAAGTGCTAATCCACAAACTCTAAGTTAGAATTTCGGATACTTGAAATTTAGATCTTGGTTAAAAGCTGGAGCAGAGCTTGGTGGTGGACTCATTCAGAAGTCCTATTATTTAGAAGGAGCTCAGCTTTTAATATAACTTGAAAAACAGAAATATTTAGGTGAATCTAACCAAGACTCTCTGATGAGCTGGATGTCAAATCAACCACATATCTGTGCACTTGAGTTTTGACTTTTACAAGGTATATGGGGGTCCAGAAGAAAAAGAAGACATAGATGAAGCTAATGTGTGTGAAAAAAAATATATATATATGGTTTTAAAAATTAGTTCTTGAATTTTTGAAAAGTACAAAACTGTCTTACCTGAAATTAATTGAAAAAATATATTATTTTAAAAGATAGGGCAAAAACACCACCTAAATTTCTATTCTAGATTTACTCAATAGTGTCAACTAATTTATTTGTTATTTGGGGATATGTTTGATAATTGTGTTGCAATTATAGTATCAAGTACAGGAAAAATGTAGGTATAAATTGGAGTCAGGATTTCTAGAAGTTTGGTCTTTATTAATAACTTGCAAAGGCTCACAATGATGACTACAGGATAAAAAACGAAATCATTGCACTACAAATGTATTGCATATGTTTACATGGAACTAAGTTCCAATTGC
Organism: Trichechus manatus latirostris; assembly: GCF_000243295.1. Taxonomy (NCBI): domain Eukaryota; kingdom Metazoa; phylum Chordata; class Mammalia; order Sirenia; family Trichechidae; genus Trichechus; species Trichechus manatus. The sequence goes on along the minus strand of NW_004444083.1, from coordinate 4,693,200 downwards.
CTCATATGCATGTAAAAGCTGCACAATGAAAAAAGGAAGACTCAAGAATTGACATGTTTGGATTGTGATGTTGGTGAGGAATACTGAATATACAATGCACTGCCAGAAGAACGAACAAATCTGTCTTGGAAGAAGTACAGCCAGAATGTTCCTTAGAAGTTAGGATGATGAGTCTTCGCCTCATGTACTTTGCACATATTATAAGGAGGGACAAATTCCTAGAGAAGAACATCATGCTTGGTAAAGTAGAGGGTTGGCGAAAAAGAGGAAGACCCTCAATGAGGTGGATTGATGCAGTGGCTGCAACAATGGGCTCAAACACAGCAATAATTTTGAGGATGGTTGCAGGAGCAGGCAACTTTTCTTCTGTTGTACATAGAGTTGCTATGAGTCAGAGCTGACTTGACAGCACCTAACAATAACAAAAACTTCCCACTATGATTTAAGGAGAAAGAAGATTGCTATTGTCAATTGAATTCTTTTTTTAAAGCAATTATTTTCTCAAAAAAAATCTTACAAAGACTTCCCATATATAAAACAGACCAAGGTAGAGTGTTCTTAGCTGAACCCATTATCGTGGTCTATCAAAAATTTTCAGGAGTCTCAGATGCATTGAGGTACAATCCCAGGGCTTGTTGAAACAGTGTGAAAACACTTTCCTACTACCTAGAAATCAAATCTTCAGTAATTCTGCCAGCCCATCTGTCTAACAATAATCCCCACTCCCCTCCAATGTAGTAAACTGGTATACATATTTACCAATAACCCAAGATGTTGCTTTTTATCTGTTTTTCTTCATGCAATTTCTTTTACCTGGAATAATATTGCATGTTCAAGTTCTTCTATGTAAAATCTATTCATTCCTCAAAACTGTATTAAGTTCCACCTCTGTTATGGATTGAATTGTGTTTCCAAAAATGTGTATCAACTTGGCTAGGCCATGATTCCCAGTATTGTGTGATTGTCCACCATTTTGTGATCTGATGTGATTATCCTATGTGTTGTAAATCCTAAACTCTATGATGTTAATGAGGCAGAATTAGAGGCAGTTATGTTAATGAGGGAGGATTCAATCTACAAGATTAGGTTGTATCTTGAGTCAATCTCTTTTGAGATATAAAAGAGAAAAGTGAGCAGAGAGGAGAGGGACCTCCTACCACCAAGAGTAAAGAGTGTGAGCAGAGTAGTGTGTCTTTTGGACTTAGGGTCCCTGGGCTGAGAAACTCCTAGACCCAGGGGAAGATTGATGACAAGGACCTTCCCCCAGAGCCAAAAGAGACAGAAAATCTTTCCTAGAGCTGGTTCCCTGAATTTGCACTTCTAGCCTCCTAAACTGTGAAAGAATAAAATTCTCTTTGTTAAAGCTGTCCCACTTGTGGTATTTCTGTTATAGTAGCAGTAGAGAACTAAGGCAACCTCCTTTATAGAGCCTCTCAGTATTTACTATATCTTTGGCCTTTTAATCTATACTACTTACATTTAAGGATGATATTCTGCCTATAATATCCACTAATATTTTTATGTACATTTGTCTTAGCCATGACAACTCTTTGTTCATTGGATATAGAGATTTTGTTTTATATCTGTGTTTCCCATAAAACTTTGGGTAATGTCTAAATTTGGTAGGCTCTTGATAATTACATGATTGAGCAATTTACGTTGTAATCATATAAACAAAAAAGGAAATGAAAAAATTTCAAATCCATTGAATACAGTATTAAATATATTAACCACACTGAGGAAATCTCTATTTCTAATTATTAAATATTTTCTCCCACAAATATCATTTCTCCACTTACCATTCAGTTTAAAGGATTTGCCATTTTCAAATAAAATATTTTTTTACTTATTTAAAAAAAAATTCTACTGTCACATGCAATGATGATTTAATAAACACTTTGAGTGCAAAACTTGGAGAACGTACACTGGTCTATTGAAAAATGTCTTGAATTTTATATTAATAATGCAGTGATAAGTCATTAATTATAAATGCACAGCCATTTGTTGGTAAAAGAAAACAGGACGTCAAGGGCAAATAAAGAATTCATCGGTGAAGCAGTATCTTGGGCAAGAACTTTTATTTATCTAATGCTCTGTGTAACTTTAATAGCACCCAGCAGTTGGTGGTCTGTAGTGGTTCTAGGCAATGAGTGGATTGCCTTTTCTTTGTTTGCTTTGCAACTTAAGGATGTTTGCAATATTAAAAAGCACACACATGCATACATACATGCACACCATAACAAAAACCCTGCCCCAAGGATGCCATATGGCAAGGCTCTGCACCTGAAACCCAAACAAAGCCAAAGGCAACAGATTCAGTGCTTGTCTTTGGCTGAGAGTTTGAGCTGACATCAATTATACTTTTGAGCCTGGACTGATTTCAATGTAAGCCTGTCAGTTGGCACATTAGAAAAATGAATTAAACTAAGTCTGTGTTTCCTTATCACCAAGTGTACCAGCCAAACTATTTTCTGCATGCCTTTGACATTTTAATCGGAAGATCTAGGTGGGCCTTTTTTCAAACTTCTTCTAGGACATATAAGCAAAATTGTTTCCTGGGTATATGATTTGGAGAGTTAAAACAGTTTTGCCAAGGGATCAATGTAAGCATCACAGAAGATAAGCTAGTTAAATAATTAAAATTAAAAAAAAAAAAAACTTTAGTTGATCATTCTGAATTGTAGATATTTTTGTTCCTGTTATTTTGTTTTATTTTGTTTTGTTTTAAATTGGGTCTGAAAGTATTTTAGGAAACAGTTGGAGAAGTTACTTTGACAAATTAACAATAACCACAGGCTTACAGACATTTTTCTGAATAAAATTAAATTTTAGAATATTATGTTAAATTTGTTCTCAACTAAATATCCACTTCAGCTTTTTAAGATGATTTATGATATATTTCTAAGTGTCAAGTAACTCTTTACATGTTTATAAAGTCAAAAAAATATGTTAAAGTTAATGATACAAAACCAAGTGGCATAATACACTGGGTATTTTTTATGAATCTTGAAGACATAAGATTGCATTCAAGTATTCACTTATTAACTACCATATTTGTACTCATTTCTAATATTTATCCCCTCTTACGTTTGAAATTTCTGTTGTGAAAGAAAATGAGATTCTTTGAAAAGGTATGTAATGACAAAGGTATACTTCTACAAAAGAAATTACAGTGAACATACCTTTATAAACAACACTGAGTTTCAATAAATGCTATAAAATCACACAGTCTCATAAAACCCACTTTTTTGGTTTCTGACAATCTTATTTGATAATACAATGTTATGCCCTTCTTGAAACAGGTATCTAGAGCAGACTTTCCTATAAATATTTTTTTCTCAGTAAACCTTAATTTTGAATTTTGGTTTAGGAGAGTTTATAACTGAAAATAGGTCTTGACTAAGACAGAAGATGATACCAGAAATTGTGACCTGATCAGTCTCTTGTGAAAGTAGATATAAAGTATTTATATTTTTTGCAACTATTAGTGAAAAACATAGCTTTTAAAATTCATGTGCAGTATTTTTTGCTTTTCCAAAATGCAGGATTTGGCAGTACATGAGACAGAATCGTTGGCCAACTGTTAATTTTGCTGATTAATAAGAAATAAGCATGATGGCTTGTCTTCTTGGGCTATTCTTCCAACATGGTAACCACTAGCCCTATGTGGCTATTTAAATTTAAATTTAAATTTAATTTAATTAAGTGGCTGTTGAGCATTTGAAACGTGGCTAGTGCAACTGAGAAACTGAATTGTTAATTGGATAGTGCAGATCTAACATACTCTAGACTGTTGAGTGGTACCGTTGCTCACTTACCATTCAAAGCATTCTTATCAATTCACATTACTTGGTCGTAACTTTCTAAGAGGAAGAGAGTAAAATAATGTCCCTACTTGGGAAGGAATAATGTGCTGATGTGCTGAATGACTGAGTTCCCTAAATTCTCCTGAAAGATTAAGGGATAGAATAAACATACAGATACATTATTGTAAGACTATACTGCCATAAGTATAAATGATCTGTCTTGTTTATAAGGTATCTTAATTATTGTCATGGATTCAGTTATGTCCCCCCAAAAATGTGTTTATCAATTCGGCTGGGTCATGATTCCCAGTATTGTGTGGTTGTCCTCCGTTTTGTGATTGTAATTTTATGTTAAAGAGGATTAGGGTGGGATTATAACACCCTTACCCAGGTCACATCCCTGATCCAAAGTAAAGGGAGTTTCCCTGGGGTGTGGTCTGCACCACCTTTTCTCTCTCAAGAGATAAAAAGAATAGGGAAGTGAGCAGACGGGGGGGTGGGGGGCGGGGACTTCGTACCACCAAGAAAGCAGTACCAAGAGCAGAGCGTGTCCTTTGGACCTGAGGTTCCTGCTCTGAGACGCTCCCAGACCAAGGGAACACTGATGCATCACAAAGACCTTCCTCCAGAGCCGACAGAGAGAGAAAGCCTTCCGCTGGAGCTGATGCCCTGAATTTGAACTTGTAGCCCACTAGACTATGAGAAAATAAATTTCTGTTTGTTAAAGCCATCCACTTGTGGTATTTCTGTTATGGCAGCACTAGATGACTAAGACAATTATCTAGTGATGCTGTTACAGAAATACCACAAGCGGATGGCTTTAACAAACAGAAATTTATTCTCTCACAGTTCAGGAGTCTAGAACCCAAATTCAGGGCACCAGCTATAGCGGAAGCCTTTCTCTTTCTGTCAGCTCTGGAGGAAGGTCCTTGTCATCAATTTTTCTCTGGTCTAGGAGCTTTTTAGCACAGGGACCCTAGGTCCAAAGGATGAGCTCTACTCTTGGGACTACTTTCTTGGTGGTATGAGGTCACTTTGTCTCTCTGCTTGCTGCTTCTCTCTTTTGTATTTTAAAAGCGATTGATTTCAATACACAACCTAATCCTGTAGATTGAGTCCTGCCTCATTAACATAACTGCCTCTAATCCTACTTCATTAACATCATTAAAAAAAAAAAAAACCCACTACCGTCAAGTCAATTCAGACTCATAGTGACCATATAGGACAGAGTAGAACTGCCCCATAGAGTTTCCAAGGAGAGTCCGGTGGATTCGAACTGCCAACCTTTTGTTTAGCAGCCATACCCCTTAACCACTATTCCACCAGTGTTTCCCATTAACATCATAGAGATACGATTCACAACACATAGGAAAATCACATCAGATGACAAAATGGTGGACAATCACACAATATGGAATTATGGCCTAGCCAAGTTGATGCATATTTTTGGGGGACACAGTTCAATCCATTACATAAGGGAAATATGTATCATGATAAGTAGTTTCAGATTTATCCAAAACAGATGACATTATTATGCATATGGTCACTTATTTCAAAGCTTGGTCATGGACAAAAATATATATATGTGTGTGTGTGTGTATGTATGCATATATATATGTATGTTTATGTATGGCACAGTGGCTGCAACAATGGGCTCAAGCATAACAACGACTGTGAGGATGGCGCAGGACCAGTGTTTCACTCTGTTGTACATACGGTCGCTATGTGTTGGAACTGACTCGATGGCACCTAACAACAACAACATGTGTATATATGTATGTATGTATGTATACACACTTATATATATAACCATTGCCATCGAGTCAATGCTGCCCCGTAATGACCCTATAAGGCAGAGGCCCCATAGGGTTTCCAAGCAGCAGCTGGTGGATTCAAACCGTCAACCTTTTGGTTAGCAGCCGTAGCTCTTAAACACTGTGCCACCAGGGCTCCTGCATATACATAGGTACATATGTATATTTGTATTTGGTACCTATTATGAGCCACAGAGGTCTCTGGGTGGTAATAATGGTTTTATCTTGACTACTCACCTGAAGGTTGGTAGTTCAAATCCACAGAGCAGCACCATGGATGAAAGGACTGGTGATCTGTTTCAGTAAAGTTTACAGCCTAGAAAATCCTATGGAACAGTTCTACCCTGTAATATATGGGATCACCCTGAGTCAGAATCGACTCAGTGACAGTTCTTTTTATTTTGTTTTATTTTTGTTTTTGTCTTTAACGAGCCATAGTTTGTTCTACCCGTCAGCTCTAAATCTTCCAGGAACAATAAAATGAGATTTTTCCAAAAAATACTGGAGAATAAGAGTAATTTTCACTTGGAGATATAGTCTTACAGAAATCATATCCTAAATGTAACTTCCATTCTAATTCTCCTTAGCCACCTTCTCTTAATTACTACAGTGAATCAGAAAGGTGACTTCTATCATAACTTCTCAAGTTCTTCCATTTCTGACTCAATTTCACTTGGTTAGAAATACCAGGATGATGGAGGGCAAAACACTTTTAAGTGGCATGGTGGAGGGGCTTGCTCTAGACTGCGAGACAAGATTGCTAGAATTTCTTCCCAAGCCTGCATTTAGTGACATCATACAACTACCTGGAAATCAGCCATAATGGAAATATTTATACTATGGAAATTGTCGAATGCTACAGATTGGAGGCTGCCACTTCTGAGACTTCATTGTTAAACATTACCATCACATAACTGTCCTTGAAGATACAGAGAAACCCACCTTACCACAAGTTACAGCTTGATTTTCTACTGTGCTTCCCTACTCTGTCTACCAAGGATTAGGCACCCAGTGGTTTTGGCAGAAATCCTGAGCAGAAAATAACATAAAGATGACAGTCAAGAAATATTGGGCCATAAAAATTATGACTAGGCCTCTCTTAGCAAGTGGTTTGGTAAATGGAGACACTCAATTTCAGTTCTTCTAGTCTAGGAATTGGAGAGGTGGGGCTGGGGCGAGGGTTCATGTTGACTTTCTGATTAAGATTTTGAAGTAATATAGCAGACAATGACACTGTCTCAAATGCAGACTCTCTGAGTGCATACCTTGCATGATAAATCCAAAGTAACCAATAGGTGCCTGCCAAGAATTAATGAAAGCCTTAAGACAGACTTAATCATTGATCTTTTCTAAAACAAGTTTGTGAGGGCAGAAGGCAATACTAAAACTGAGATATGCATACTTTTTCTGAATGGTTGATGTTCAGCTCTACTTCATTAATCAGAATGTCCCCATTTCCTTAAAAATCTCCATCTTATTCCAGTGTAGAGTCAGGAGAGAAATATTTCCTTTTGCAATAAATGAGAGAATGTAACACGTTCTTATAACCTCAAGCTTCTATTGTCTTCCATATCTCTGGCCTATATGTACTAAAAAACAAAACAAAAAATAAACGAACAAAAAAAATTTTGTCATAGAGTCATTTCCAACTCAAGGCCACCCCACATGTTTCAGAATAGAACTGTGCTCCACAGAGTTTTCAATGGCTGTGACATTTCAGAAGTAGATTGCCAGGACTTTCTTCCCAGATGCCTCTGGGTAGATAAGAAGTTGCCAACTCCTTTACCATTTGCACCACCTAGGGAATCCCTATATCCAAAACCAAAAAAAAAAAAAACCAAACCTGTTGCCATCTAGTCGATTCCGACTCATAACAACCCTACAGGACAAAGTAGAGTTGTCCCATAAGGTTTCCAAGGAGCAGCTACTGAGATTCAAACTGCCAATCTTTTGGTTAGCTGCCGTAGCTCTTAACCACTGTACCACCGGGGCTTACTATTATACTAACCCATTGTCATCAAGTTGATTCCGACTCATAGTGACCCTATAGGACAGAGTTGAACTGCCCCATAGGATTTCCAAGGAGTGGCTTGTGGATTCCAACTGCTGACCTTTTGGTTAGCAGCCAAACCTTTAATCACTGCACCACCAGGGCTCCTACTAGTGAGTAAAGGAAAAATTATAGCAAACTCCAACTAACAAGTTTTTAGTTATCAGCAAATTTCTGCTGCTAAAGATATTGATAATCAAGAGAAGAACTATTACCTTAATATATCAAGGCTCCTCTGTGTTGAAGCGCATAGCAGTGCATCTCAAAGAATCAGCAATCAGATGTTGTCATAGTTATCTAGCCTGCTATAACAGAAATACTGCAAGTGGATGGTTTTAATAAAGAGAAATTTATTATCTCACAGTCTAGGAGGCTAGAAGTCCAAATTCAAGGCACTAGCTCCAGGGGAAGGCTTTCCCTCTCTGTGGGCTCTGGAGGAAGATCCTTGTCATCAATCTTCTCCTGGACTAGGAGCTTCTCAGCACAGGAACCTTGGGTCCAAAGGATGCGCTCTGCTCTCAGCACTGCTTTCTTGGTGGAATGAGGTCCCCCTGTTTCTCTACTCACTTCTCTCTTTTATATCTCAAAAGAGATTGACTTAAGACACAACCAAACCTTGTAGATTGAGTCCTGACTCATTAACATAACTGCCGCTAATCCCACTTCATTCACATCACAGAGGTAGGATTTATAACACGTAGGAAAATCACATCAGATGACAAAATGATGGACAATCATACAATACTGGGAATCATGGCCTAGTCAAGTTGACACATATATTTTGGGGAACACAGTTCAATCCATAACAGATGTCATTAGGTACTCATGCATAGCAGCTGATTTAGAAGATGTGGAACATGATTGTTGTTGTTATTAGGTGCCTTTGAGTCAACTCTGATTCATACTGACCCTATGGTCTTGGGCCATCCTCACAGTCATTGCAATGTTTGAAACCATTGTTGAAACCACTGTGTCAATACATCTCGTTGAGGTTCTTCTTCTTTTTTGCTGACCCTCTATTTTGCTGAGCATGATGTCCTTTCTCTAAGACAAAGTCTCGCCATCCTCTCTCTTAAAGAGTATTCTGGATGTACTTCTTTCTAGACGCATTTGTTCCTTCTTCTAGCAGACCATGGTATGTTTGATATTCTTCCCCAACACCATAATTCAAAGGTATTAGTTCTTCTTTAGTCTTCCTCATTCGTTGTCCATCTTGTGCATATGTATGAAGCAATTGAAAATATCATGACTTGGGACAGGCATACCTTAGTCCTCAAAGTGACATCTTTGCTTTTTAAAACTTTAGAGAGGTCTTTTGCAGCAGATTTGCCCAGTAAAATACAACGTTTGATTTCTTGACTGTTGCTTCTATGGGCATTGATTGTGGATCCAAGCAAAATTAAATCCTTGACAACTTCAATATTTTCTATGTTTATCAATATGTTGCCTCTTGGTCCAGTTGTGAGGATTTTTGTTGTCTTTATGTTGAAGTGTAGTCCATACTGAAGACTATGGTCTTTGATCTTCATCAGTAACTGCTTCAAGTTCTCTTTGCTTTCAGCAAGCAAGGTTGTGTCATCTGCATAACACAGGTCGTTAATGAGTCTCCAATCCTGATGCCGTGTTCTTCAAATAAAGCTTCTGGGATTATTTGCTCAGCATACAGATTGAGTAAATATGGAGAAAATATACAACCCTGATGAACACCTTTCCTAATTTTAAACCACACAATATCCCCTTGTTCTCTTCAAACGACTGCCTCTTGGTCTAAGTACAGGTTCCCCAAGAGCACAATTAAGTGTTCTGGAATTCCTGTACTTTGCAATGTTATCCGTAATTTGTCATGATCGACACAGTTGAAGGCTTTTGTATAATCAATAAAACATAAGTAAACATCTTTCTGGTATTCTCTGCTTTCAGCCTAGATCCATCTGCTGTCACCATTGATATCCCTTGTTCCACATCCTCTTCTGAATCTGGCTTAAATTTCTAGCAGTTTCCCGTCGATGTACTGCTACAAAAATTTTTAAGTATCTTCAGCAAAATTTTACTTGTGTGTGACGTTAATGATACTGTTAGATATCTCTGTTGGATCACCTTTCTTTGGAATGGGCACAAATATGGATTTCTTCCAACTGGTTGGCGCAGAAGTTGTTTTCCGAATTTCATGGCATAGATGAGCAAGCACTTCCATCATTGCCTCCATTTGTTGAAACATCTCAGTTGGTATTCCATCAATTCCTGGAGACTTGTTTTTTTACCACTGCCCTCAGTGCAGCTTGGACTTCTTTCTTCAGTACCACCAGTTCTTGATCATATGCTACTTCCTGAAATGGCTGACTATCAACCAATTCTTTTTGGAAAGGATTTCTTCCATCTTCTTTTGATGCTTTCCGTGTCATTCAATATTTTTTCCATGTTCTTGTTAGGTGCTGTCAAGTCAGTTCTGACTCATATCAACCCTATGTACAACAGAATAAAACAATGCCCAATCCTGCGCCATCCTCACCATCGTTGCCACGCTTGAGCCCATTGTGGCAGCCACTGCGTCAATCCATCTTGTTGAGAGTTTTCCTCTTTTCCTTGACCCTCTACTTTACCAACCATCATGTCCTTCTCCAGGGACTGGTCCCTCCTGACAACATGTCCCATTCCTTCCATTTCCCCATTCAAACCTAAACTCAAGTCTGGTGTCCACCAGCCTAACAACTCTTTTGCCATAGCCCTCAGCGATGCTGACCTGCAAAATCAGATTAAGTACATGATGGCTTTCATTGAAGAAGAAGTCAATGAGAAGGCAGAAGAAATAGATGCAAAGGCAGAATAAGAGTTCGACATTGAGAAAGATTGTCCTGGGCAAACTCAAAGACTGAAGATTATGGAAGACTATGAGAATAAAGAAAAGCAGATCGAGCAGTAGAAAAAAATTCAGATGTCCAGTTTGATGAATCAAACAAGATTGAAAGTCCTCAGAGTGAGAGATGACCTTATCACAGACCTATTAAATGAAGCAAAACAGAGACTCAGCAAAGTGGTAAAAGATACAACAAGGTACCAAGTGCTGCTTGTTGGACTGGTTTTCCAGGTTTCATACCAGTTGCTGGACCCTCAAATGATTATTCATTGCAGCAAACAGGATTTCCCTCTCGTAAAGGCTGTGGTGCAAAAAGCAATCCTCATGTACAAAATCACCACCAAAAAAGATGTTAATGTCCAAATTGATCAGAAGGCCTACCTGCCTGAGGATATAGCTGGTGTTGTTGAAATCTATAATGGGGATCATAAAATAAAGGTTTCCAACACCCTAGAAAGCTGGCTGGATCTCATAGCCCAACAGATAATACTAGAAGTACGGGGAGACTTGTTTGGTGTTAATGCCAACAGGACGTTTTTGGACCAAGTGTTTTGGAGGTGGAGTTCATTCCACTCCTGTATTGATACGATAAGGAAGCTTCTGATATTTTAAGAACCAAGATTATCTATGTAACCTCCTCTTTGCTGTTCTAATGTTGTTCTGTATTTATCAGTGGACTACTCTACTGTAGCTAATGCCCTTGGCCTAATTGTTGCCAGTAGGAGCAAGTTTCAGTTAAAAAGACTGGCATCCTACTTTAGTTCATCTAAAAGCAACACAACTTTCAGTTGGTTCTGCAGCATGAAAGTGAGGGGTTCAGATGGTGGTTGCATGAACTTCACTGGGTCCTCTGCTCTTTCTAGCTCCAGTTATCTAGTCTGGATGGTGACATGTATGGTGTTCTCTGCCTTCCAAGTCTCTGTGCTTTAGGTTTAAAATGCATGTGAGTCATGAAATTCCTTCCAGCTGTAGTAGCTGCACTGTTAACCTAGTTGGGCCTAGAAGTTTTCCTCATCTGTAAATGTGATTTAAAATTTTGCCCATAGAATCCTTCAATATTGCAACTCAAGGCTTGAATTTTTTCCTCAGTTTCTTCAGCTTGAGAAATGCCAAGCGTGTTTTTCCCTTTTGATTTTCTAACCCTAGGTCTTTGCACATTTCATTATAATACTTTGTCTTCTCGAGTTGCCCTTTGAAATCTTCTGTTCAGCTCTTTTCCTTCATCATTTCTTCCATTTGCTTTAGCTACTCTACATTCAAAAGCAAGTTTGAGAGTGTCTTCTGACATCCATGTTGGTCTTTTTTTTAGTTCCTGTATTTTTAACGACATTTTGCTTTCTTCATGTGTGACATCCTTCATGGAATCCAACAACTCATCTGGTTTTCAGTCATTAGTTTTCAATGCATCAAATCTGTTCTTGAGATGGTCTCTAAATTCATCTGGGATAAGCTCGAGGTCATACCTTGGCTCTGGTGGACTTATTTTTATTTTCTTTATTTTCAACATGAACTTGCATATGAGCAGTTGAAGGTCTGTTTTGAAGTCAGCTGCTGGCCCTGTTCAGACTGAGGATAACTGAGCTTCTACATCAACTCTTTCCATAGATATAGTTGATTTGATTCCTGTGTACTCCATCTGGTGAGGTCCATGTGTATGTCTTTGCTGTTGTTAGGTGCTATCAAGTAGATTCCGACTCATAGAGACCCTATGTACAACAGAACGAAACACTGCTCCATTCTCACCACTGTTGTTATACTTAAGCCTACTGCTACAGCCACTGTGTCAATCCATCTCTTTGAGGGTCTTCCTCTTTTTCACTGACCCTGTACTTTACCAAGCATGATATCCTTCTCCAGGGATTGATCCCTCCTGACAACACGTCCAAAGTATGTGAGACATAGTCTCGCCATCATTGCTTCTAACGAGCATTCTTGTCGTACTTCTTCCAAGACAGATTTATTCGTTCTTTTAGTAGTCCGTAATATATTCTCCAACGTCACAATTCAAAGGCATCGATTCTTCTTCAGATTTCCTTACTCATCATCCTGCTTTCACATGCATATGAGGCAATTGAAAACACCATGCCTTGGGTCAGGTGCATGTTAGTCTTTAAAGTGACAACTTTGCTTTGCAACACTTTAAGAGGTCTTTTGCAGCAGATTTTCCCAATGCAATGTGTCTTTTGATTTCTTGACTGCTTCTTCTATGAGTGTTGATTGTGTATCCAAGTAAAATGAAATCCTTGACAACTTAAATCTTTTCCCTGTTTATCGTGACGTTGCTTATTGGTCCAGTTGTGAGGATTTTTTTTTTCTTTATGTTAAGGTGTAATCCATACTGCAGGCTGTGGTCTTTGATCTTCATCAGTAAGTCCTTTAAGTCCTCTTCACTTTCAGTAAGCAAGGTTGTGTTATCTGCATAATGAAGGATGTTAATAAGTCTTCCTCCAATCTTGATGCCCCGTTCTTCTTCATATAGTCTAGCTTCTTAGATTATTTTCTCAGCATACAAATTGAATAGGTATGGTGAAAAGATACAACCCCGACACATATGTTTCCTGATTTTAAACCACACAGTACTTCTTTGTTCAGTTTGAACAACTGCCTTTTGATCTATGTACACGTTCTTCATGAGCACAGTGAAGTGTTCTGGAATTCCCATTCTTTGCAATGTTATCCATAATTTGTTATGATCTACACAGTCGAATGCCTTTGCATAGTCAATAAAACACAGGTAAACATCTTTCTGGTATTTTCTGCTTTCAGCCGGGAATCTGACATCAGCAATGATATCCCTGGTTCCATGTCCTCTTCTGAATCCAGCTTGAATTTCTGGTAGTTCGCTGTCGAAAGATCTTCAGCAAAATATTACTTGCGTGTGATATTAATGATATTGTTTGATAATTTCCACATTTGGTTGGATCACCTTTCTTGGGGATAGGCATAAATATGGATCTCTTCCAGTCAGTTGGCCAGGTAGCTGTCTTCCAAATTTCTTGGCACAGATAAGTGAGCACTTCCAGACCTGCATCTGTTAGTTGAAACATCTCAATTGATATTCCATCAATTCCTGGAGCCTTGTTCTTCACCAACACCTTCAGTGCAGCTTGGACTTCTTCCTTCAGTACCATCGGTTCCTGATCATATGCTACCTCCTGAAATGGTTGAACGTCAACCAATTCTTTTTGGTATAGTAACTCTTGTGTATTCCTTCCATCTTCTTTTGATGCTTCCTGTGTCATTTAATATTGTCCCCATAGAATCCTTCAATACTACTACTCAACGCTTGAATTTTTTCTTCAGTTCTTTCAGATTGAGAAATCCCAAGCATGTTTGTTCTTCCCTTTTGGTTTTCTAACTCCAGGTCTTTGCACATGTCATTATACTTTACTTTATCTTCTCGAACTGCCCTTTTAAATCGTCTGTACAGCTCTTTGATTTCATCATTTCTTCCATTTGCTTTAGCTACTTGAAGTTCAAGAACAAGTTTCAGAGTCTCTTCTGACATCCATTTTGGCTTCTTTTTTTGTTTTTTCCTGTCTCTTTAATGATCTCTTGCTTTCTTCATGTATAACGTCCTTGGTGTCATTTCACAACTCATCTGGTCTTCAGTCTTTAGTGTTCAACACGTCCAGTCTATTCTTGAGATGGTCTCTAAATTCAGGTGGGCTATACTCAAGGTTGTACTTTGGCTTTCTTGAACTTGTTCTAATTTTCTTCACCTTCAACTTAAGCTTGCATATGAGCAGTTGATGGTCAGTTCCGCAGTTGGCCCCTGGCCTTGTTCTGACTGATGATAATAAGCTTTTCCATTGTTTTTTTCCACAGACGTAGTTGATTTGATTCCTGTGTATTCCTTCTGGTGAGGTCCATGTGTATAGTGACGTTTATGTTAGTGAAAAAAGGTATTTGCAATGAATACTTTGTTGGTCTTGCAAAATTCTATCATGCCATCTTTGGCATCGTTTCCATCACCAAGGACATATTTTCCAACTACTGATCCTCCCTTGCTTCCAACTTTCACATTCCAATCATCAGTAATAATCAATACATCTTTATTGAATGTTTGATCAATTTAAGACTGCAGAAGTTGACAAAAATCTTCAGTTTCTTCATTTTTGGCATTAGTGATTGGTGTGTAAATTTGAATAGTAGTTGTATTAAATATCTTCCTTGCAGGTGTATGGATATTATCCTATCATTGACAACGTGTTACTTCAGGGTAGCTCTTGTAATGCTCATTTTGATGATGAATGTGATGACATTCCTCTTCGATTTTTCATTCCTTATATAGTAAACCATATGATTGTCCAATTCAAAATGGCCAATACCAGTCCATTTCAGCTTGCTAATGCCTAGGTTATCGATCTCCATTTCATTTTGTAACACTTGCAATTTTCCTAGATTCGTACTTGGTACATTTCATGTTCTGATTACTAATGGATGTTTTCAGCTGTTTCTTCAGACTACAAAAGACTAGAAGAATGGCCTGGTGATCTACTTCCAAAAATTAGTCAGTGAAAACTTTATAGATCACAACATAATATTGTTCACTATGGTGATGGAGGATGAGCCACGTCGATTGGAAGGCACTATACAATAGTCCCAACAATGAACTCAAACATATCAATGATAGTGAAGATGGAGCAGAACTGGGCATGAGTGGAAGCTGATTCGACAGCAACTAACAACAACAATTCCATTTACATAAAAAAAGACCAAAAATACACATAAACTAGAAGCTCTTTGCACCTAATTCACCCATGCTCTCCATTCCCTCCAGAAATTATGCAAAAGGTACATGGAATGCTCCTTCAAAGTTTTCTACTCTCTGGTTATCCATAGAGTTTTGTTCCTGCCATTACACATTCGCTTACTGAGTGTCAGTTGTGTTTATTACCAAATCCATTCATGCCGCCTGTTCTTATTATTGTTATTATGAAATTTAATGAAATATTACACATATTTCATTATGACTATATTGAATTATGATTATAAATAAATGTGATTAAAGAAAGTTGTCATTTCCAAGTAGATACAAGAGACCAAAGGGGCGGCTTCTGTCCAGAGGTAAGAGGGGAAGGCAGAAGAGTTAGGAGCTGGTTGAATGTTCATGGGAAATCAGGGGTGGAGGGGAGGCGTGTGCTGTCACAGAATGGGGTGAGCAGTTGGGGTCTCATAACAATGTATGTAAAAAAAAAATTCTGTATGGAAGACTAACTTGAAATGTAAACTTCATTTAATTACATCAATAAAAACATAAATAAATAAAGCATTAAAAAAAAGAAAGTTGTCATTTCCATGAAAGCTAAGTTAAACCTTTGGGAAAACTCCATGCACACAAGACACAAAGTGTGAGCATGACCACTGTGAAACATGCAGGGAAGAAAATTACAAGAATCCAGGAAAATTTTACACTAAATTGTTTAGCAAAGGAGTTCAAAGCCTTTACCCACTTCAGAGAAGCGAAAAGTACAAATTTGGTGTGGTTTATGTAAGAAAATTTACAATCAACAACCTATATTTTAAAAAATATTGATGTGTATGTATATGACTCTGTACGATTAAATGTATATAATTAAATTAAAATATATTAAGCTGTGTATGTATCATTTCTATGATCTCTATTTACGGAGGAACTACCAATTCTGATTGCTCAGATTAGTGATTGTTGAACATGAATATTTGTATATACTGTGAGCACGTGAGAAGATATGAAAGGGTAAGTGTCAAGTTGTTAACATTGGTCACCATGGTGAGAAGCTGGAGAGAAAGGAAGAGGAGAGAAAAGAAAAGAATGATATAGCAAAATGGGAATGCATGCATGGTATTATACCTAGAATAACATTTTAGCTATAGTATTGTTGTATAAGTGTAAAAATAAAATTTGCATACGGACAAGTGCCATGAATGATAATTTATGGGCAGTGTGAATGAAGACATTAATTTGATTCGGTGATGAAACAATGCACAGTTGCTTTGGCTTTCAGTTATTCTAATATAGTGTTCTCACTAAAATAAAAAAAAATTAAAATTAAAAAAAGAAAATGTAAACTTTTGTGACTTGACTTTACTCGGTGCTTTGGGGACTTTTTTATATATGATACCAATATATCTTTGAGGAACAATACATCACCATTTTAAGACGTAGAACCTGGAGGAGAAAAAGAATCCATTTAAAAATTTCCTAAGGGGATAAACTAAATGGCATGGCAATTAAAAACACTGTGGAGAGGAGAATGCTTACTATTTCTATCACCCTATTTAGCACTGATGGCATCAACGGCCAAAAGGGACAACGTGAAATAGTTGAATGGCAGTTGAGAGCTGAATGAAATAAATGAATCAGCAAATATGTTTTTCACCCTCCTTCAAAACTAAAGTGAGGGAATGAATAATTTATCCTCCAAAAACCTAGATTTTGAGAATAGACTTTAAGGCTGGAACGTCTTCCTCTGACACTTGTTTATTGAATTTGTTTCATGGTAAACTACAGAAAGAATTTTGAATAACTTTTGATTCAAAACAAAAAGAATTTTTGAAGTGAGTATATTAAAATTTATAAAAAGTTTCTTGCATAGAAAAACTTCTGTCAGTTGTAATATTTCATATTGAAAAATGCCTTCCTTATGTCTTCTTAATTGTCCTTTTGCAAGATACTAAAATAAATATTTCTATTTCTTTGCTTCTAACCTTGTTGACTCTGTCTTAGTCATCTGGTGCTGCTACAACAGATATACCACAAGTGGATGGCTTTAACAAAGAGAAATTTATTTCTTCACAGTAAAGTAGGCTAAAAGTCCAAATTCAGAGTGTCAGCTCCAGGAGAAGGCTTTCTCTGTCTCGGCTTTCTCATCATTGTTCCCCTGGACTAGGAGCTTCTCCGTGCAGGGACCCTGGGTCCAAAGGACATGCTCCGCTCCTGGCACTGCTTTCTTGGTGATATGAGGTCCCCCTGTCTCTCTGCTCACTTCTCTCTTTTATATCTCAAGAGATTGCCTCCGGACACAATCCAATCTTGTAGATTGAGTCCTGCCTTGCTAACACAACTGCCACCCATCCTCCCTCATTAACATCATAGATTCAGGATTTACAACATACAGGAAAAGCACACAATACCAGAAATCTTGGCCCAGCCAAATTGATACACACATTTTGGGGGGGACATAATTCAATCCATGACAGTCACTGTACCAAAAAAAAATTAGTGGAGATTCAACCATTTCAGGAGGTAGCATATGATCAATAACCGATGATATTTAAGGAAGAAGTCCAAGATGAACTGAAGGAATTGGTGAAAAACAAGTCTCCAGGAATTAAAAATACCAATGGAGATGTTTCAACAAACAAATGCAATTCTGGAAGTGCTCACTCGTCTGTGCCAAGAAATTTGGAACACAGTTACCTGGCCATCCAATTGAAAGAGATCCATATTTATTCCCAATCCAGACAAAGGTGATCTGAAAGAATGAGGAAATTATCGAACAATATCACTAATATCACACACAAGTAAAATTTTGCTGAAGATAATTCAAAAATGGTTGGATCAGTACATCAACAGGGAACTGCCAGAAATTCGAACTGAATTCAGGAGAGGACATGGAACGAGAAATATCATTGATGATGTCGAATGCATCTTTTATTTTTATTTTTTATTGCACTTTAGATGAAGGTTTACAGAACAAATAGTTTCTCATTAAACAGTTAGTACACATACTGTTTTATGACAATGGTTAGTAACATGTCAAATGCATCTTGGCTGAACGTAGAGAACACCAGAAAGATGTTTACCTACATTTTATTGACTATGCAAAGGCATTCGACTGTGTAGATCATAACAAATGATGGATAACATTTTGAAGAATGGAAATTCTCAAACACTTAGTTGTGCTCATGCATAAAATGTACATAGAATAGAATAAAGGGATACTTCATTGTTAAAATCAGAAAAGGTGACAAGGATTTCATTTTTCTTGACTCCACAATCAATGCCCATGGAAGCAGCAGTGAAGAAACCAAACTATATATTGCAATGGGCCAATCTACTGCAAAATTCCTCTTTAAAGTGTTAAAAAGCAAAGATGTCACCTTGAAGGCTAAGGTGCGCCTGACCCAAGCTGTGGTGTTTTCAATCACCTCATATGCATGTGAAAGCTGGGCCATGAATAAGGAAGACAGAAGAAGAGTTTTTGCCTTTGAATTATGGCATTTGTGAAAAATATTGAATATATCGTGGACTGCCAGAAGAGCAAACAAATCTGTCTTGAAAGAAGTACAGCCAGAATGCTCCTTAGACGGGAGGATGGTGAGACTTCGTCTTACGTACTTTAGACGTGTTATCTGGAGGGACAAGTCCCTGGAGAAGGACATCATGCTTCGTAAAGCAGAGTGTCAGCAAAAAAGAAAAAGACTCTCAATGAGATGTATTGACACAGTGGCTAGAACAATGAGCTCAGGCATGTGAACAATTGTGAGGATGGTGAAGGCTAGACAGAGTTTCCTTCTGTTGTATGTGGGGTTGCTATGAGTCATAATGACTTGAAAGCATCTAAACAATAACAGTTATTCTTTATTGAAATCTCTGGGGGAGTGCAAACAGTCAATGCACTTGCATTATTGCTGAAATGTAGGAGGTTCCAGTCCACCCAGAAGCTTCTCAGAAGAAAGGTCTGGCAATCTATTTCCAAAAAAAACAAGCCTGAAAACTCTACGGAGCATAGTTCTACTCTAACATACATCTAGTCACCATGAGTGAGAATCGACTCAAGGACAACTTTTTCTTTTGTTGTTGTTGGTTTTTTTTTTAAGTCCTTCGTATTATTTCCTTTCTTCTGTTTGCTTTGGGTTTAGCTTTCTCTTCTTCTAATTTCTTAAGGTGGAATATTAGGATATTAATTTGAAATCGTTTTTTAATGTAGGTGTTTTCAGCTCTATATTTCTCTCTAAATACTTTGACACCCCTGTTTTACCTCAGGACTGGCCCAGTATTAACTCCGTCTTCTGATACTCTGCTCTTACTTCTATTTCTCATAACCCTAAATGTCAAATTCCAGTATCATAGGTTGTGAATCTTAGTGTCCCTTACTTAATGCTATCAGGGCCTTCTTCAAACCTTAATTCTGCTTCTAAACCAAACCAAAACCAAACCCATTGCTGTCGAGTCAATTCAGACCCATAGTGACCCTATAAGATACAGTAGAACTGCCCTATGTGATTTCCAAGGAGCGCCTGGTGGATTCGAACTGCCAATCTTTTGGTTAGCAGCTGTAGCTCTTAACCACTATGCCACCATGTTTCCATTCTGCTTCTAGACTGTCATATTGACAGGAAGAAACATGACTGACTTATAACACAGAAACCCCTTTTGCTGGAAGCCCCTCATCTGCTTTTTTTCCCCTTCTCCCATCCAGAGTTTGTTGTAGACCTTACATTTAGATATTTGGCTCTTGGCCTCCCCTTAGAGGGTGTTTTCCCCCAAACTCACCCAGCCAGCCTTGCCTCACTATCTCTTTCCATCAAGGTGCAATCAGCTTATGTTCCAACATTGCTGTGCTGTATTACTATAAGTAACATGCAGTTTGGTATCATAGTATCATTAAACAATGAAGAAGTTAGTCTTTACCCTCAAGAACCTCAACTCACACTCAAGGAAATACTAATATTGACAAAACAATAAAGGCTTACATGATGAATTGATAACTTAGGTTAGACAAACTCTGTTCTGTAACAATTCAAAAGAATGGGATTGTGATGAATTTTTAACCCGTAAGGGAAGATTACATGGAGAAATTGAAGTTTTAATCAACCCCCTGTCTTAGTTTGGTATTGCTACTATAACAGAAATACCAGAAGTGAGTGTCTTTGAAGAACAGAAATTTATTTTCTCACAGTTCAGGAGGTTAAACCAACAAAAAAAAACAAGAAGAAGAAGAAGAAGCCAACCCATTGCCATCAAGTCAATTCCAACTCATAGTGACCCAACAGGACAGAGTAGAACAGCCCCATAGTGTTTCCACGGCTGTAGTCTTTACAGAAGCAGATTGCCACATCTTTCTCCAGTGGAGCCCTTGGTAGATTCTAACTGCTGACCTTTCTGTTAGCAGTCCAGCTCTTAACCACTGCCACCGGGACTCCTTTCAGGAGGCTAGAAATCCAAATTCAGGATACTGGCTCTGGAGGAAAGCCTTCTCTCTACCGACTCTGGGGGAAGATCCTTGTCTCCTTCAACTTCTGTAGCCCTAGTGTTCCTCTGTTACTTGGGATCTTTACATGGCTTTTATCTTCCTCCCTTTTGTGCTTACTCCTGTGTCTAATCTGCTTAGGTTTAGGACGCACCCTACAGTGATACGGTCTCATTAGCATAGCAAAGAAAACCCTACTCCCAAATGGAATTACATCCACAAGTATAGGGTTTAGGATTTTAACGCATATTTTCATGGGACACAATTCAATCCATAACACTCCCAAATAAAATTTTTGATATGGAAATACAGAGAAGTATCAGACAAATGGCCACAGACAGGTTCATCCATGTTGTGAGCCAGTGAGGCTTTGTAATACAGGATTAACATGCACAAGAAAGTGATTAAGGGAGATTCATCTGAGAATTATCTTCAACATTGATTCAAAGAAGCCAACTCCGAAACTAGGGGGGGTCAGCCAGGAGGCTGCTACAGCAATCCAGGGAACAGTCTGTGAAAGCACTGTGCTTTGATAATGACACTGTAAATATAAAGGATTACGTGAGTATGCAACAATTTAATGGAAAAAATCAATAAGTCTTGGTGATTGTGTGACTATAGGAAATGAAGGAAAATGATGATTCAAAATGACACTAGCACTTTTAGCACAGGAAATTGAAAAAATGGTAATAGCTTCTGACTAGTTAGGAGGGGGCTCTTTTGCGTTGGAGGTGTATGCAGAGTTCAGTTTTGGACACAGGTTTGTGAGAAATCTCATGGAAATGCCTGGCTGGTATTTAGAGTGCTAACACTTGAGTAAGGTGTACAATTCAATGGCTTTTAATAGAGTTGTCAACCGTCATCACAATCAGTTTTAGAACATTTTCATCACCCTAAAAAGAAACCTTGTGCACCTTAGCCATCACCTCACAATCCATGAGTATCTTTCTTGTGTGGAAATAACATCCAGCCAATGCTCCTCCTATAAATCTCTCAAATTATATAATGGAGTTAACTGCTATAAGACCAAGAAACATTTAATGTGCTGTTAACTGAAGTTCAGCCGCCCATATCCAAAGACTAATTCTCTAGAGTGTATGGTGATAAGTTTTCATTCCAAGGGGAATTATTGTTGTTGCTCTCTCTCTGGAATGTTTCACCTCTCTGGGTGAGACTGGCAGAGTAGAACTGCCCCACAGGGTTTCCAAGGAGTGGCTAGTGGATTTGAACTGCTGACCTTTTGGTTAGCAGCCAAATGTTTAACCACTATGCCACCAGGACTATAGGGCAATTGTTTGGTTTGAGTTTGGGTGAGACTAAGCCAACAGCTGAACTGTAAAATTATGGCACCGGCAATCCCTTCGGTATTTATGTGCAAGCTCAGAGTCTGAAGTGTCAAGTTTGGTGGAAAATTTCTAGCAGGAAAAGACCTCCTTTATTTAGTCATAGATTCATCCTGGAATTGATTACTGTCTTCTCTTGAAGAGCCCCTGATGGTCAGGACTTCGACAGAAACTTCGGTCCCTTTGTAATATCCCATAGCTGCCAGAGTAGTGGCCTAGAAGCACTCTGGGGCTCAGTAAAGGTTACTCCTGACTGTTGATCTATTCCTGAAAGCCCAGACTGAGAGATTGGCAAAGTGTTTTAGTTTGTAGCTGCCACAGTGATCAAAGGAGAGCAGGAGAGAAGTTTCTTCTTTGAGGTCAGCTTTCAGTGGCTATAAATTAGTCATGGATCACAATAGGATAGGGGAAGAGGAGAGTTTCTGAGAAAGAATGGAGAAGGTCCAGGGCACCCATGTATTACTCACCCATATGTTACCATATATTACCCATATATTGCACCCATATATTGTCTATTCTTGGTCATATGTTTTATCTAATGAACTGAATCAATGGAAAGCACCGACACCCTGTACAACATTGCCATCCATTAGTACAGATCTGGGGCTAGACTTCTAACTCTAATTAAAACAGACATTTAAATGAAGCTTGTTTGGTGGCCACCACTGGGAAATGAGATATCCTTCATAGTGCATAATCGTTATGTTCCCCCATATTATTCTAGGTAACTATAGGCCAGTGTTAAATACCAGAACCAACCAAAGGAAGAGGAACCAACAATGTGACTAGGAAATGGCATGAGACGGATGAATAATGAAGCTTAGCAGATAAGAAGTAATAATGTCACCTTCATTTTTTATTATTTTTTCATGGACAGCAAGTTCGCTCCACCTTTCATATCATATCCTCTTTGAGTCACAATGGTGATAAAAATTCCAATTTATAAAAGAGCCACAAAGAACTTTGTTCCTTAGATTGCTATTAAAATAATGAAACTTTATGCACTTTATTTCTAAACTGCTTTCATTGCTGAGCTACGTATATAAATTGGGGTGTAGAAAGTTAACATGAAAAACACTTGGAAAATGGTATAATGAAAAAGGTAATCATTCAGATTTCAGAGTTTTTTTTGGCTCTTTTTTTTTAGGAATAAGTTATTTATAAACTTTGCTGATTATAAAGTTTTAATTTAAACCCCAAATTGCTCATTATTATTATTCTTATGTTTTTTTTTAATTGTACTTTAGATGAAGGTTTACAGAACAAACTAGCTTCTCATTAAAGAGTTAATACACATACTGTTTTATGACATTAACAATCCCAAGACATGTCAACACTCTCCCTTCTCTACCTTGGGTTCCCTATTACCAGCTTTCCTGTCCGCTCCTGCCTTCATCTATTATTTTTATGAGTATTTTTATGTTTCTAGCAATGCCAATTTAAAAAATGACAATTTAGAGTATTTTCTTAAGAATCTGATGTCACCTTGCAACTTCTCCTTTTATTTTCCCATAAATGTTACTCATGATTTTATCAGCTCTCATATTCTAGAAGTAGCCTGCCATCACCCATTTTTACTGTTACCTTCACTGCACATTAAAGCTTGAACCTATAAATCATAATTGCATGGGGAGGGCAACAGTATACAAGCCCCTCACTTGACTCTGCCCCGTGGCCCTATCATAAATGGAATGAGCGTTTCTAGGTTTCGTTCAGATTGACTTGACTTTAAAACCAGTTAACTTTGGTGGAATGAACAAATGAATGAATGGTCTCAGCACTAAAGCTCAAAGATAAAAAGGAATTAGGTCAAAACTAAAGAAACTATGTTGTTCTTGGGGTGTGCCATCGAGTCAATTCGACTCTATAGTACAGAGTAGAAGTGCCCCAGGGTTTCCAAGGCTGTATATAATCTTTATGGAAGCAGACTGCCATATCTTTCTCTCGCAGAGTGGCTGGTGGGTTTGAACCACTGACTTTTAGGTTAGCGCTTAACCACAGGGCCACCAGGGCTCCTGAAGAAATTATACGTAATGGAATTTTTTTATTCTCCGAATTAACCTAGAGCCCTAACTATGTAATTCCACAGTGCTTTTTTTAAAAAATTTTCCTAGCGGTTATGAGATTTGTAACTACCCGCTTAATGCATGTCTTCCCTGAAAAACCATAAATTCTATGAAGACAGAACTACATTTAGTCCTGCTTAACTGCCCATTGCTATATCTCAAGGACATAACATAGTGCTAGGCACACAAATAGAACCAATGAATACTGGTGGAATGGATATGTAAATGGAACTAGTTTATATTTTGCTGGGACATGTTTAATGTATGTAAAGGCCAAGCTGTGTTCTAGCAGAAGGTAAACTTCTGTGAGTCAGGAAGCTTTAATGCACAGGCTGTGTTCAGTGCCTAAATCTCTGTGAGTGCTCAATAAATATTGACAACAGCAAGTTGTAGGCCTCAGGGGAATGGTGAACAGCTGTCAGTAAAATGGATAATGGACATATATTTAACCAATTTACACACAAGTGGCTTAAATGAAGATCCATTTGTTCATTGCACGAACATATATCTAGTATTTAATATATGGATAGCATCATGATAGGTACTATTTGTTGAAAGCTTTAGTAATTTTTTTTTTTTTGACTTTCTGTTTAGGAGTAAAGTAACAAAACATTGTTCTCATATATTAAGTAAAAAAGAAAAACTGAACCTTTTTATTGTTTTTGGAGGTCAACATAACTATATTTCCTATGCTATTTGCATTTAGATATTTGCTACTACATAAATGGGAATTGATACTTGGTGTTAACTCTCACTTCAAAATTATGTGTCATCAGCACTAATATCATGTTTATTATACTTAAGGTAGGAAGGAAAATGTATTGAAATTGTTTCTTAATAGCAAGGCTTGAAATTCTAGCAAAAGGTTTGCTAGTTATTTCTAAAACAACTAGAAAATTAGATAAATGTATTAGATAAATAAAATATAGAAATACTTAGAAGTACTTTTAACAGCAAAGCTTAAAATTAAATAAAAAAGTTTTGCTAATTAATTCCAGAAAAATTAGTAAAAGATAGATAATATTATTCTGAACATTCTAATGTCACTTTCACTGTATAAGACATTTTACATGATCTAATTTTAGAGAAATGTGAACTATATTTTAATCAATTTTTTCTCAGGGATGGCAGAGAAATTAATAGCCAAACCCAAATATTCATCCATATTTTGTGTAATTTTGGCTTTATATCTATTTTTATTAGCATTGAAGAAAACAAATTCTATTGAAATGGTTTAAAAGATATAACTATTGGAACTGGATTGAAATCTTCTAAGTTCATCAGTCCAGTTATCAAAATATAGACATAAATTGATCATGCTATATCCCAACTTATAGTTCTATGCTTCCCCCAAGTCCCACCTAATTGCATGTAGGCAATTTCGAGGCCATACATGAGCCAAACTTCTGTTTTTAAGCTTTATCTTTTGCCAGTTCTCCTGTTTCCACCACCAGTATACGTTGCTCCAACCACGCTATATTACTTGCCATTCCCTAGCAGAGGAAAGAAGGAGCTCTGGTGGTGCAGTGGTTAAGCAGCTCAGCTGCTAACCGAAAGGTTGGCAGTTCAAACCCACCAGTGGCTCCCTGGGAGAAAGATGTAGCAGTCTGCTTGCATAAAGATTACAGCCTTGGAACCCCTATGCGGCAGTTCTACTCTGTCCTATAGTGTCGCTGTGTATCGGAATCTACTCTGCGGCAGTGGATTTTTCTTTTTGTTTTTTTTTTTTTTGGTTTATTGGAGGAAGGTGCTCACTCTCAAATACCTTTGCCACAAAGACGTTGATAAACTTCTTCCGATTCTCATCTGATCAAATTATGACTTCAAAATTCAATTCAGTATCACTTTTCCTTTGCGCTCATTTCATATCACCCAGTTCACTCTCTCCTTTCTGTTCCCATAGCCCGGTTTACATAGCTCTATTGGAATCCCTGGGTGGTGCTAACCATTCATGCACTTGGCTACTAATCGAAAGGTTGGGGGTTCCAGTCTACCCAGAAGTGCCTTGGAAGAAAGGTCTGGCAATCTACTGAAAAAATCTGTCATTGGAAACCCTATGGAGCACAGTTCTACTCTCACACACGTAAGGCCACTATGAGTTGGAATCGACTTGATAGCAACTGGTTTTATTATTGCACTTCTCCTACTGCATTGAAGTTAATTATGTTTTTGTGTCCCTCACCAGAATGTAGGCTCCCTGAAATGAAGGTTCATGTCTTCCACAGGCTGCTTAAATACCCCAGTGCCAAGTACAGTGCCCAGCAGATCTTCAGTAAATGCATTGCTATTATTAACTTTTAACCATCTAAGAGTCCCAAAGGAGAAGGAACTCAGAGACTTTCTTGACTATTACAGAGTGACATTCCTAATACTGAACTCAAGGACCAAAAACACATTTTTGCTGGGCCACCTCATTGTTTTTGATATTCTGACTCAATTCCTGGTTCTTCAGTCTGGGAAATAATAGCAAGGGTACCCTATCTCATTTCTTCCAAACATCCACATTCCGCTCTCAGGTGTACCTTTTGTGGTGGAGTCTCCCAGGCCTGCTTTCTTGTACCACCAGCTATCACAAAAAGGGGACTGGCTGATGTCATTGTAGTAACACACAGAGTTTTTGTGTAACATCATTACCAACTTTGAAAGACATATGTTAATCAAATTTGTTAATGATGCTAAATTGGATGGTTTTGAATTCACAAGTGAGGGTGAAAAGATAGTATAAGAGGGTCTGAAAAAGTTGTAAATATGGCTAGGAAAAAAAAAAGTTCTCATACCGGAAACATGCAAACTAATACCTGTGGGGGAAATTAAGCTGAAACTCAGCTGTTCTGTGTGGGGAAGGTAGAGTATAAGCTCCTTACTCTTTGAGGTGTTATGGAAATACCATGACCTTATTAATTTTCAGCAAAGTAATAATGGTCTCTATTGATGCAGAATTTTTTATAGGCAGATCCTAGAATGCACGATATACACTAAGACGTATCATCATTTATGGTCAGTGAACGGAAAATGCTATTAACCCTGGTTTAGAGACTGAAGAAACTTTTAACTTCAAGAGGAATTACACAATTTGTTCAAGGTCACTGGAAGAGCTATTGACTCCTGTTCTTAACAGATAATTACTAAGACTGGGTTTAAATATATCCACTAATTGCAATTGCACATTTGCTTAGTTTACTTGTTCCATTTACCTAACACTCTATTTAGATACTAACGATATCTTTTTCTACCATCTAATTAAACTTAGCATCACTACAGCTTAATCTACCACCACCCCCAACTTGTTACTGGACTTGTTACTTTCCTAAGCTGCCAATTTATTTCACATCGACTTGGGGACAGAAGTTTGGAAAAGAAGGCTGGGTTTAAGGCATTGACACCGTTGTTGTGGGTTGTTGAGTCCATTCTGACTCATAGCGACCCTATGGGACAGAGCAGAACTACCCCACAGGATTTTCTAGGCTGTAAATCTTTACAGGAGCAGATTGCCAGGTCTTTTTTCCCATGGAGTTGTTGGTGGTTTCAGCACTAGAGGATATTATATCATGTCCTTTTCCAGAAAAAGTACTAGTTACTCCTTGTGAGGAAACAGACCATTAAACCTCATATCACTTTAAGGCCCATAGACTATGCAAAAATGCTTATTATCTAATAGGAATTGGATAAAAAAAATGTAGATCTGAGCTACCCCACACATGCACACACAGACATATACACACACAAACTCATACACACGTACATCTGCCTTGTATAAAACTGGCATTGACTGGGTGGAGATTGCCTCTGGGAAGAGCACATGGAAATGCATCCAAGGGCTAGGTCAGGCCAAGTGAACCAGAGAACAGTCTGTAAGCAAACCACGCCAGAGAGGAGAGAGAAAAGAGCTCAGCCAGGAGCGTATGCCAAGATTTGGAAGTAGGAAGAATTGGATTCTTCCTCACAAGGAAGAAGCAAGCAATAAATAGACATCAGAGTCCCTGAAGTACAGAGAACAGATGAGGGGAACTGAATAAAGCAGATAAAGTTAGGGCATGCAAAAAGCTCAGTCTACAGGGCTGGACTAACTCAGAGACCTTCACATTTTGCCAAAGCAGGAGGGGCATAGTGCAGAGAAGAGACCAAAGTTATCCCCATTAAATTTTCCAGAGCTAGCAAAATTTCCAGAAGGAAATTGTCAGGGGTATTCAATACAATCATGAAGAAAAGGGTTAAATTTAATGGCAAACAAAATTTTATATTTCTAGAATTTTCTAGGAGCCATAGGGGTGCCATTTTGATCTTTCTCAATCTCCCAAGTTACAGTACACCACCATCCTCCCATTACTCTCTATTATACATTGAATAGTACTTTATTCCCTCCATAGTACTTATCACAATCCGTAATAGTATTGTTCATCTATTCATTTATTTTTACTTCCCCAATTACAAAAGAATGCAATTCCTACAAGAGCAGAGACTTCAGCTACCTTGTTCACCATCATATTCTCAGCAACTAAAACAGAGTGTGTGCTAAATACTCAGATATATCCAAAGAATAAAACCCGAAAAACCCATTGCCATTGAGTTGATTCCAACTCATAGCAACCCTATAGGACAGAGTAGAAGTGCCCCATAGGGTTTCCAAGGAGCTGCTGGTGGATTCAAACTGACAACCTTTTGGTTAGCAGCCATAGCTCTTAACCACTACTCCTCCAGGGTTAGAATATATATTCTCCCTTTTTCCATTGAGTCAATTCTGTCTCATAGCCACTCTGTAGGACACAGTAAACTGCCCCATAAGGTTTCCAAGGTTGTAAATCTTTATGGAAGTAGACTGCCACATCTTTCTCTTGCAGAACAGCTGATGGGTTAGAACCGCTAAACTCTAGGTTACCAGCCAATTGCTTAATGATTGAGACACCAGGGCTCCTAAGGATATATATGAGGATATGTAAAATATTCCATTCTTGCCTCTTCTAAATGTGTAGACTTCCTAAGGAAATAAACAAATGTTTTTCCTATGATCAACTGTTCTCTTTTCTTTGTTTTAGCTCTGAGCAACAGTATCCTTTTTTACATGCAAGGATTTTTAAGTTGCTGGGGGAAGTATTTATATTTCAATAATTTTTAATTTTTTTTTTTCTTTTTACCTCAAGATATCATTAGCACAGCTTGATTGATGATGCAAAGGTAGAATGTGAGGCAGAAGGAAATAAGATTTCAGGTGCTTGCTGTGGCTGTCAAAGTGTTAAATAATATTATAGAACTCCCACTGCCCTTTCAACAGTGGGGCAGCAGGCAGAGCCTGAGAAAGCTTCCCTAAGACTCATGGGTCACTCCACACACATTCCCCCACCCTGGACTGACTATTCTTTCTTCCTTCACACCTCCAAGCAGGGAAGAAGAGTTAAGGCATAAAAATGGCCACCAAGAGTGAAATAAGTCAATCACAAAAGGACAAATATTACATGAGACCTCTATTATAAAAACTCAAGAAAAAGTTTACACACAAAAAGTAACAAAATTGTTGGTTACAAGGGATGGGAGGGGTGCGGGGGGAAATACTAAATAGACAATAGATGAGTCGTAACTTTGGTGAAGGATACGACAGTACACAATGCTGTACAAGGAAAGGTCATGGAAGCTCCATAGACACATCCAAACTCCTTGAGGGACCGAATTGCTGGGCACAGGACTGTGGGGACCATGGTCTCGGGGAACATCTAGCTCAATTGGCATAACTCAGTTTATAAAGACAATGTTCTACATTCTACCTTGGTGAGTAGCATCTGGGGTCAAAAGACTGTGAGCAGCCATCTAAGATACTCCACTGGTCTCACCCCTTTGGGAGAAAGGGAGAATGAAGAGAACAGGAAACAAGGAAAAGATTAGTCCAAAGGACTAATGGACCACAGCTACCAAGACCTCCACCAGACTGAGTCCAGTACAGCTAGATGGTGCCCAGCTACCACACTGACTGCTCTGACTGGGATCACAACAGAGGGTTCTGGACAGAGCTGGAGAAGGATATAGAACAAAATTCTAACACACACACACAAGAAGACCAGATTTACTGACCTGACAAAGTCTGGAGAAACCCTGAGACTATGGCCCCCAGACACCCTTTTAGCTCAGTGGCGAAGTCACTCCTGAGGTTCACCATTCAGCCAGGGATTGGACAGCCCCATAAAACAAAACGGGACTAATGAGGCACAGCAGCCCAGGGACAAGGACTAGAAGGTAGAGGGGGATGGGAAAGCTGGTGATAGGGAAGCCAAGGTTGTGTAAGGACAGTGTCGACATGTAGTGGGGTTCTTAACCATTGTCATAGGGCAAATGTGTATTAACTGTTTAATGAGAATCTATTTTGTTCTGTAAACCCTCATCTAAAGTGAGAATAACAACACAACTGGAAGAATGTAATCAACGTCACTGAATTGTACATGTAGAAATTTTTGAAATGGTATATATTTGGTTATGTATATTTTCACCCCCCCCCAAAAAAACAAGGTCCTCCAAGGCTGAGAAGGGAGTGTGTTGACATGTCATGGGGTTGTTAACCAATGTCATAAAACAACGTGTGTACTGACTGTTCAATGATAAACTATTTGTTCTGTAAACCTTCACCTAAAGTACAATAAAAAAAAATTAAAAAAAAAAAATGGTCACCAAACTACCATGGCCTGTTTGGAGCAGGAGACTCTATTGATTGAATTATTTTTTGCCTTTTCCCACGAGTTTTTTTAAGAAGTAGAAAAATAGAACTCCTAAGTAACAGTTCTGAGATATTGGTTGTGTCCATATTTGTCTAATAGTGTTGCTTTTGATTCAATCCAACATTAAAACCAAAACAATAGTTGCTATTGAGTCAACTCTGAATGGTGACCCAATGCGTGTCAGAGTAGAAATGTGCTCCATACAGTTTTCAGTGGCTGGTTTTTCAGAAGTTGATTGCCAGGCCTTTCTTCTGAGGTGCCTCTGAGTAGAGTTGAACCTCCAAACTTTGAGTTAGTAGCTGAGTGTTAACCTCTTTTGCACCATCTGAGGACTCCATTCAACATTATGGGGTTAAAATTGACCATTTATTCATTCATTCATCCATCTATACATTCAGTCTTTCAACATCTGGGGCTTTATAGGTGCCAGACAGTGCCCTAGACACTGAGGAATACAAGTTCTCATTCTAAAAATAAAACAGAATTTCAAGATAGATGGAGGCTTACTAAAGCGTTGGAGGCCTCCATGAGGAGGTGACATTTAAAGTGACACTGCCAGGTCAAGGTCTGTGGGCAGAGCATTCTATGTGAGTGAATGAGCAAGCAAAAAAGCTGAAATCCAAGTGAACGTCAAGGCATAGAAAGAAGGCCAAGGAGGTAGAACACATTTTGCTTGTGGGGAAGCAATATGAGATGCTCCATGCTGAGATTCCTGAGATACTCCACTTTATAGCACAGCTAGTAAAAGACTAGTGAGGCCTGACTTGTCCTGTTTCTGATACAAAGTCAGTTGATCATATGCCTAGCTTGCATATGTTATACAGAACATTCAGCCTAATAGAAGCACATATGATTTCTCCATGAATTATTCAAGGAGACTACTTAGTCCCTGTACTTTATGCTTTTAATATTACCAAAATCTTTTCAGATTCTTTTTTTTTTCTTTTAATTAAGCCTTTTCCTTTACTTCCTGCTAATAGTGTGATAATGTATTTATAATAGCTCTTTGCAGGAGTATGATTAACAAGTATTACATTGTTGGTTCAAAGGAAATAAAAATTTTATTAATAAAATAAGAGATTTTGCAAAAGCCATCAAACCAAACCCCCATTTGATATGTCTTGCCAACAGTTATAACAATACCCTTGAGCACATTCATTGTTTGTATCTCTCTAGAGACACACAGGCATATAACTCCATTTGTGGGGTATATCAGTGATTTCACAAATAATGTTATTTCATTAGAAGAAAAAACAGTTTTAGTAATGTAAGGATATTAACTTATCTATGTTACTTCCTTCCAAATATAGCCTAATAAAAGCTCATTCATGTGAATTTGTTGCAAACTGACACCCCATAAGAGTCTGGGTTAAGGAGATAGGACCTCTGAGGCCATGCCATCTCTCACTGCGCCTGTTTCAAATCAGAAGTCTCCATTATTTGGTTGAGTATATTTAGTGTTTCATGGATATTGCCATGTGCATGCCCAAAGGCAAAGCGATGCACCCCAGTTAATTTTCCTAGTCAAATAGAGTGGGTGTGGTGAATAGAAAAATAACATTAAGTAACTATGTGTTCTATAAGGTGTCTTGAGTGCCGTAAATGGTTAAGTGCTTGACTACCAACTACATAAAAGGTCAATGGTTTGAACCCACCCAGTAGCTCCTTGGAAGAAAGGCCTGGCAATCTGCTTCTGAAAATCCTGTGGAGCAGTTCTACTCTGCAACACATGGGGTCTCTGTGAGTAGGAACTGACTGGATGGCAACTAGTATATGCTCTACACCATTATGCCAGTTTTACAAAGGAGGCAACAACATAAAGAGAAGTGACTTGTTTAGGGTCACCCAGTTAGTAAGTGCTAGAGTCAAGACTCCCAAGTGTGACGTCTTTTTGACACTCTCCTCTGACACTGAACCCCCAGAGTACAGATGCTCTGCTAAGTTTGTTGCCATTTATATACTAGGTCAAAGAAGTTGTAGAGTGAGGAAGAACTTTCAAATTATTTAAGAGTCAGAACATCAAAGAGTGATTAAAAAACTCCCCTGAACAAAGAATTCAGGACATAGACTCCTGAGAGCAGTTTTAGGAAAGCTGAAGCCCTAAAAGGGGAAGAGAATGTTGTCCCACTTGCTTGCTTTTGACTCTGGACATGTCATCAGGAGGGATCAGTCTCTGGAGGAGGACATCATGTTTGGTGAAATAGAGGGTGAATGGGGGCATGAGAGACCCTCTGTGAGTTAGATTGGCACAATCTCTGCAACGATGGACTTGAACATGCTGGCGTTTGTGAGGATGACAGAGGACTGGGCGAGTTTTGTTTTATTTAAAATCATCATGAGTTGGAGTCTACTCAATGGCGGCTAACAACAAAAGAGGAAGAGTAGTCCTGCATTCCATAGTCTATCTCACTTATCCTTTCTTCTGCCTTTCCTCTATCCAGCTCTCTGAAAAAACTTGACATCGTAACTTGTATACATCCGTGTGACTCTGCTGTTCCTCCCAGTGATATTTGGATTTCAGTTTCATCTTTAAAGAAAAATAAAAGGCTTTGAATCTTTAAAAAAAAAATTGAGGTAGCATTAGAACAGGTAGGGTAGCTACTTTGCTGAGTTTGACAACTGATTTCACTCTTAAAATCACGTCTTATTTGTAGTTACAATAGTAACCTATTTGAATTGATCTTTATATGTTATAATAACTTAAAAACATTATTTCATCATGAAGTAATTCTGTGATATTATAATTACCTTGCCTTACTTATTGAAATACTGAAGCATGGGGAAGATAAACAATTTAAGCAAATCAAAGGAAAACTAAAAATCTCAAATCAATATGCCTTGAATATGGCATGTGCTTTTGGGTCTTCATTCATTCATTGTTAATTGTACAGACACGTATTGAGTATCCAGCATGTTCAACGCCCTGGAGATTTATACCAAGATGTGCTACATGCACCCATGGAGTTCACAGTCCAGAGGGCAACCCCATAACATAAACATCATTATCATGCAAGGTGTTAAGGACAATGTTATGAGTATTATAAGAACAATATATGGACAGCTATTGTGTTTTATATTTAGACTTCCCTGGCATTACACTTAGTCATGAAGGCAGATCTAGGGATTCATTTAAATATCAGTAGAGATTTGTCCAAGATTTTAGACCTTGACATTTTAAGAAGACAGAATCTATCATTTCTTTAATTTCCAAGTAGAGTTTATTAAAGATTTTATCAATATTTGGGCAGAACTAAAAAGGCTTTAAAAAAAAAAAAAGACTTCATGAGATGTAGGTGAAAGAGGAACAGAGACTTAGGGGAGAGAGATACTGAAATGATCATTATCCTGGCATCACCAAAGGCTAAAATTGGCCTGAC
Organism: Trichechus manatus latirostris; assembly: GCF_000243295.1. Classification (NCBI taxonomy): domain Eukaryota; kingdom Metazoa; phylum Chordata; class Mammalia; order Sirenia; family Trichechidae; genus Trichechus; species Trichechus manatus. The sequence goes on along the minus strand of NW_004444083.1, from coordinate 4,659,011 downwards.
TTGAGGAATGAGCCATTATGGGAGGATCTATATCAGTAGATTTTTATTCTGCCTTTGGTGGGTAATGAGTGAATTAGAGCTCATTATTACTACTTTTTTTTTTAATATGTAGCCATTCTGGTTGTTGGCAATTTGGTAAGATAAATCAGGAAAATCTGCTGTTTGATTTTCAGTGATTTCAAAGATTTGCTTTACTAATTGCTACACTAATATATTAAGGCTCTATATTAAGAATTTCTGGTTTAGAACTTTATTTTTTAATTGTATTTTTCACTCACTGAAAAGATAGCTGAAATGTACTGATTTTAATACACCCCAATGGTCACAGAATTTGTGTATTCTAGGAATGTCAAGACTGCTGAATTCATAACGTTTCACAGAATTTTCTTTAGATTTGAAAAGGAACTTCAAGAACAACGTTTCCAACCCCCTCCCCACCCCCCATTTTTCAGATCAGAGGACTAAGTCACAATGAAATAGAATGAATTGCCTGAGGTCACCCAGAAGGTGGCACATCCCGAAATATAACCCGTTCTGTTCCAGTCCAATATGCTTTTCACTACCAACACTGCCTCATTTGTATCTTTTCAAATGTAATTTTGAATTACTTGCTCATGTTTTGAACTTCTGAATTCATTGTGTCTAAAATAATCTTTGAAATAAAAACCTACCCCAATCTTCTATTATAAAGCAGCTGAATTTATTTTGAAATGCCATTCAATAAAGCCAAGTTTCTAAGAGGTTTCCAGACTGTCACAATCCAAGATATTTTTAGACTAGAAGAGAATAGAATCCTTGAAATAAGGACTTTCTTATTAAACGACTTGATACTAATCTCCTAAGAAACCAATTTAGGTTGTTAAGTTGATTCTCCAAGGACATACTAAGACTGCCGGTTTTGACTTTCCTCAAGACCTTTAGATTTATCTTTCTCCTCTAGCCTGCATCTACCCCCACCCCCCAAAAAATACTAGACTGTAGCTCTATCTTCTTCTCTCTGGGAATTTTCTAAGAGAAAATAAAAATGAAAACAATGTGTCTATAGATGCTAGGAACATAAATATCAAGGGAAAAAGACTTTCTATAAACATTTTTAATTGCTTGAAATTGTATTATACCATTTTCTAACAATTTAATTTAACGATTATTTAAATACATATACTGGATACATCTATATTAGAAAATCATTATTCTCATTGCCTAAGAATTCCTTTATTTCAATTTTGCTATGAAAAATATAACACATGTTCTAAGCCCCATAAGCTTCTGTTAATCATTTGGTGTGATTTTCTTTTTTTTTTTTTTTTCAGGTGAAGGCTTACAGAACAAATAGTTTCTCAGGAAACAGTAATACACATATTGTTTTATGACATTGGTTAACAACCCCACAACATGTCAACCCTCTAACTTCTCAATCTTAGAGATTTGAATTCCCTATCAGGTAGCTCTAGTGCATTTTCTTCCACAGGAGAGTCATCTAGTGTTTTAATTTGGACACCTACTGGAACCATCCTGTCCTGTTTTTGTAAATTTTTTGATATTGTTTGCCGTTTTCAGGGCATTCAATAGATATTTCTCTCATTTATTGACTGTGGATTTGTTTGTTTTGTCCCTTTTTAAAAAAAAAATTTGAGTATGTCTGAGCAGGTGGTGCTCTTTGTTGTTTGCTCTTTGTTGTTTGCTCGTCTGTGCACTCAATAATTTTTGCCTCCTTCTCCAACTGGCAGGTTCAGTCACTCAGATATGGTACAGCAGGGCGGGTCTAGCTGAAGAGGAGCCACTGGGACAGGTTGTTTGTGGCACTCACTACAGCCACCAGGGTGGGTCGGTAATCAGTGCTGGGTAGGTTCCAGTAGGCCATGACTGCACTGCTTGGTGGTGTGATGTCAAGCACACGGTGCAGGTAGGCAGGATGCAGCGGGGAGATGGTTATGTGTGGAGCTAAGCGGCTGTTTTGTCTCCCACTGGACGCTCCGTGAGGCTGCTTTCTCATACCCCCGTTTGCTGGTCTCCGACAGGAGTCCAAGATGGTGGATCCGT
>NW_004444083.1:4548967-4656871 GCF_000243295.1 Trichechus manatus latirostris | reverse complement strand
CAGGTATTCAGGGAACAGAAAGAGAAGAAAGATATAGAGAGATGAGAAACTGAATAAAGAAGAAAGACAAAAAAGGAAAAAAGAGGGAAAAGAAAACAAAACAAATTAAAAAAAAAAAAAGAACAAGAAAGGCACCCAAAAACACACACACAAAAAAAAAAACAACGAAAAAAGAAATGCCCTCAGGGATCCCTCTGCAAGTCTGTGCAAGCCGAGGGGGAAGTCTCTTTGCCACACAGGAACGCCCAGCCAGAAAGGGCTCCCAACTCAAGAAAAGGAAAAGAAAACAAACAAACAATTCAAAACAAACAGACGAACAAACACCCCGGGATCCCACCAGCACGGCAGCCCCGACCGGGAAGCAGCTCCACATTTGAACGGAACTCCAAAGCCCCTCAGGAAGAAGCAAAGATGGCACACGGAGCCAGAAATTTGAGCGAAAGGAGGGGGAGGTGGTGAGAGGCAAGGAAGAAATCAAAAGAAGCAGGAAAAAAAGCAACACTAGCAGCCAACAAATGGCACTCAGAGAGCCAGCTAGTGCGGGCTGGTGTTTCTCAGACAAGAGACTGTGTCCACGGGAAGCAGAAGGGGCCGAGTGTGGGTGAAGAAGGGTAGGGAGTGGGAAAGCGTATATCATAAATTACTGGAGCTCTGCAGCCCCTCAGGAAGAAGCAAAGATAGCGCACGGAGACAGGTATTTCAGCGAAAGGAGGGGGAGGTGGTGAGAGGTAAGGAAGAAATCAAAAGTCGCGGAAAAAAGCAACGCTAGCAGCCAACAAATGGCACTCAGAGAGCCGGCCCGTACTGGTGTGTGGAATCCAAGCAGCTGGTGTTCCCCGGACAAGAGATTGTGGCCGCAGGAAGCAGAGGAGGCCGAGTCGGAGTGAAGAAGGGTGGGGGGTGGGAAAGAATATATCACAAATTATCGGTTGTTTTGTCTCCCACTGGACGCTCTGTGAGGCTGCTTTCTCATACCCCCTGTTTGCTGGTCTCCAATAGGATTCCAAGATGGTGGATCCACACTGCGTTAGCTGGTAGGGGACCTCTGCATGAATCTCTCCTCGCTCTCCGTTCTCTGTCAGTTTTCTCACTCCCTTTGGTGTTTGGCTGAGTTCTTTATCTCTTCATTTGACGTTTTAGGGTTTCAGGATTGTTGTATTCTGTTTGGCTTAGTTTTTCAGATCTTTGCTGTGGAGGGACGGTGTGGTGCTTCTGCCTAGAGCACCATTTTGCCAGAACTCCTCTGGTGTGATTTTCATCTAGTATTTATTTTAGGGTATCTGTCTGTGCTTCACTGGTGGTACAGTGGTTAGGTGTCTGACTGCTAACCAGAAGTTCTGCTTTTGGAATCCACCAGCCACTCCTTGGAAATCCTATGGGACAGTTCTACTCTGTCCTATAGGGTCACTATGAGTTGGAACTGCCACAGACAGCGTCAAGTTTAGTTTTTTTTTTTTTTTTTAATTTGTGCATTCTCGTCTCTCTCTAAGAAAATTTGTATCATCCCTTTTCACATTTGCGTCTTGTTTTTCTCCACCGTTTCAATTTTTAGTATAATTACTTTTGCATGTCCTTAAATATTATTCAAATATATGATTTTATTGCTGGTGTTATGAATTGAATTGTGTCCCCCCAAAAGATATGTTGAAGCCCTAACTCCTGGTACTTGTGAAAATGACATTGTTTGGAAATAGAATCTTTGAAGATGTTATCAGTTAAGTTACCATGAGGTCATGCTGGAGTAGGGTGTGTCCTAATCCAGTCTGAGTGGTGTACTTATAAAAGAGGGAAAAAGACACACAGAGGAAGGCCATATGAGGATGCTGCTATAAGCCCCGGAATGCCTGGGGCTACCAGAAGCTGGAAGGGACAAGAAAGTTTCTTTACCTAGGAACTTCAGAGGGAGTATGGCCAAGCTGACAAGTTGGTTTGGACTTCTAGCCTCCAGAACAGTGAGACAATACTTTTCTGTTGTTTATAGACACTGACTTTGTGGTACTTTGTTATGGAATCCCTAGGAAACATACAATTGGCATAATGATCTTTTTTGAAGTGTCATAATTAAATCAGTCAATTTTTTTTGTCATTTAGATTATTTTTTAGTGTAATTTTTATGTAGTAAAAATCACTTATTATGCACTTATTATAGGGTTGCTTGAGTCAGAATTGACTTGATGGCAATGGGTTTGATTTTTTTTTTTTTGGATTATGCTGTGATGTTAAGTTTTTCATACATATTATTTTATTCACTCAATGAAATCTATGCTAAGTATTCTTAGCCTTTGTTCTGTATGTTTTGATAATGATCTCAAATCCCATAAGGTACAACTCACTATTAGGCTTTCAAAATACATATATATATACAAATACTCATCATATGAACTTAGAAATACAAATATGTTTACCTTTGTGAGTCTCTCTAACATTAAGTCATTAAGAACCTGTAATTGATAAGAAAGTTAATTAGAAAATTGCTGAACTTAAACATAGAAGCATATTAAGTATGTAAAGAACTTAAACAACCTGTAAGTTTACTTTGACCTGGCATGCTGTGAAAACATGACCACAGTTAAGAGAATATAACATAGTTAATCTATAAACCTCCCTAACGTCTATTCTTGATGAAAAAATGCATCATTCAGCTACTCTCTAACCCTGGAGAAAAGACATAATAGTCTTTGAGGTCACACTGACCCTTGTCATGAGGAGCCAAGGTAACAAAATCACATATAAGCCTTAAATTTCTGCTCACTCACTGAAAGAAGGCAGAGATGGAACTGAGATTCTGTCCACTGCAGACCTTGGACCCTAGGTATGAGGAAACCCCTCTGAATTCAAGTTATAGTTAAGTCTTCCTCCCAAGACCTTTTGTGAAAGGTAAAAGGTTGAAGTCTAAAGATTTGGAACTCTAACCATTGAAATAACGTTGTAATTATTGATTTGATTCTCGAGCTCTAAATGATGTTGTGAGGTCTTCCTTACATTCCTTGCCACAACTCCCTTGTAATAAATGACATGAGCTTATGTGTGGCAAACCTGAGTATCTCTCTATTAATTTCCCAAGATATTAAAATCCCACACAAAGGCCCTATTGTGCAAGGAAAGTACAAGGGCTCTAAGAAGATAAATAACTTGCCCAGAGTCACACTGCTACTAAATAGTGGAATCTGGCTTTAACACTCTAAAATCGAAAGTCCATGTTTTTAATCATTCTTATGCTTCTCATGTGTATTACCTATGGATACTTCCTCTTTCAAGTCCTTTGTCTACTTTTTAATTGACATGATCATCTTATTCATTTATTTGGAATACTGTTTTTTGAGTGATTCTTCTCCCACAGATTTACCATGCCTACTTTATTTTATACTAAATCCAGATTCCATTGGCTAGATTTCTGATTTGTCAATATTTTGATAATTATAGTTAGTATGATTTAATATCAGCAAAGGCTTATTGTGTGCCCTCTTTTAGCCCTTCCCCCAAATAATTCCTGGCTGTTTTGACATATTTAGATGAATTTGAGGTTCATTGTGTCAAATATCAAATCATTTCCAGCTGGGAAATGCATTAAAAAAACGTTGCCGTTGAGTCGATTTCTACTTACGGTGACCCTACAGGACAGAGTAGAATTTCCCCATAGGCTTTCCAAGGAGTAGCTGTTGGATTCAAACTGCCATCCTTTTGGTTAACAGCCATACCTCTTAACTACTGCACCACTAGGGATCCTAGGAATTAATTTGAGAAAATGAACACTTATTTGTTTATTCAGTCATTAGCCAACAAGTATTGATTCAATTCCTACTATATGCCCAGCACTGCTCTTGGAGTTTGCTATATAGGAGGGTAACAGCACAGATCACAATCCCAGCACTCACAGATCTTGCATTCTAGTTGAGGGATATTGAAAATATTCCAACAACTAACTAACATACATGGTTTGTCAAGAGGTAATGAGCAGTATTATTTTTTAAAAAAAGAAAAAACCATTACCATTGAGTCGATTCTTATTCATAGCAAACCTAGCAAAGCAGGGGAAGGAAATAGAGGCGCTGATGGTGGGGATATGGCTTCCAGAACATTGAATTTTCACTTTTTCAGAGCTCCTTTTGGCTCTTATTAAAATTTTTATGTTCATGTAGACATTAGACGTTACATTCTTAGGTGTTCTTATTGTTATTAAAAATAGAATCTTTATTTTATTTTCCAACTGCTTATCATAGTTAATCTAAAAAATACTCATTCATTTCAATACATTTTGTTTCTGGCTTTCTCACGGATTTCTACAACCTTGCCAACACCTGTTGTTTTCAGTTTTCTTGATCATTGTCGTTTTAATGGGGGTAAGGTGCTTTCTCATTGTGGTGTTAATTTGCAGCTCCCTAATGGGCGCTAGGAAACCCTGGTGGCATAGCGGTTAAGAGCTATGACAGTTTGAATCCACCAGGCACTCCTCGGAAACTCCATGGGGCAGCTCTACTCTGTCCTATAAGGTTGCTATGAGTCGGAATGGACTCGACGGCAACTGGTAATGGGTGCTAAGGAGCCCTGGCGGCACAGTGGTTAAGTGCTTGGTTGCTAACTGAAAGGTTGGTAGTTGGAACTCTCCAGTTGCTCTGCAGGAGAAAGATGTGAAGGCTGCTTCTGTAAAGATTTACAGTCTTGGAAACCCTATGAGGCAGTTCTACTCTGTCCTATAGGGTCACTATAAGTTGGAATCAAACTGAGGGGAAACAGCAATGGCTAATAATGTTGAACATCTGTTTCTGTGCTTATTGGCCATTTGAATATCCTCTTTGGTGAACAGCCTGAAGTATGTTTTATAAATAAAGTTTTATTAGAACATAGCAACACATTCATCTATATATTGTCTACGTCTGCTTAGCCCTACAATGTCGTCATTGAATAGTTGTGACAAAGAACACATAGCTACAAAGCCTAAAATATTTACTATTTGATCCTTTTCAGGAAAATTTTGCCCACCTATGCTCTGGAACATTGTCTGGAATTAATTATAGCATGCATCAGAATCACTTTCAAGAATTGGTAAAACATTTCTTCCCCTGCAAAAAAACAAAGCTTATTTTTCCTAATGAAGCCCTGGTGACGCAGTGGTTAACTGATACAACTGCTAACCAAAACGTCGGCAGTTCCAATCCACCAGCCGCTCCTTGGAAACCCTATGGGCAGTTCTACTCTGTCCTCTAGGGTCGCTATGGGTTGGAATTCACTCAAAGGCAACTGGTTTGATTTTTGGTATTTTTCTTAATATATTATTCTCTTCCTATCTGTGTTATTTCTCCATTTCTCCTCATTTTTTATTTATTTTCACAGGGCTTCTTTGAATTGTCAATGTTTGAATGCATTTAAAAAGAATCCGATTTATTTAGCTTTTACTGAGACACAGCTATAACTCACTAAGATTTACACGATGTACTTTTTTATCAATTTGCACTGAGAATACTACATTTAATCTATAAAATCTGATGAAGTTTGACATTGACATTTTTCTTCAAATTGTTACTATCGTTTATGGAATTGCTATTACAGCCCTATATATTTAATGGAAAACATATACCTTGTCTTTTTGATATGTAGCTCCAATATGTAACCTTATACTTTATATTATTTTAAAGTGATATTATATAAAATAATTTCTGTTTAAAAACTTTGCTACAATTTATTAATTCCACAACAGTTACCTGGGCTTCTGAACTTTATAATATTACACCCAGGATGAAATAGATACTAAAAAAAGAAATCTAGAATGAGACAGTAGGAAATAATTTGCCTGTTTCGGCTAATGTTTGAGAGAATATGCTTGCTAACAAGCAGTAGCCCAAATTGGGGAAATATTGTTTCCCCTTATTTTCTCTCTATTATTCTTCTACTTCAATGCAACAATTGTCATATTATTACTTTTTTTTATTAGTCTTTAACTTTTATTTCTTTAGGCTACTAGGGAAATTAGGCACAATGAGGAAATTATTGTCTTCCTTAACGAGTGTGAGAGAATTTGAAAGAAATCTTCATTTTGAAGTCTATTTTCTCTGTCCCATTTGAAGTTAATAGCCATGCTCTAGAATTCAAGGAAGAATAAGCTTAGTTTGTTGCACAAGTACCTTCTTCTCTTTTGGTTCAATTGCATTTAACCTTTATTCTTAAAGAAACACAGTTGTTACTGAAATCTCATAAGAGAGTAAAGTACATAATTGTTGACTCATCGTTTTGCTCAATCTAGTTTTGCTTGCTTTATGAAAATATTTGCTTTGTATGTGATTGTCTTTTATGATGTTCTCAGGCTAGACAGTTCCTACTGTAAAGTTGTTTGAATTTGAAGGAAGTTCTTGCTGTTTAAAAAGCCCTAGTGGCGCAATGGTTAAGCACTCAGCTGCTAACTGAGAGGTTTCCAGCGACTACAACGTACAAAGACCTGGTGATCAGCTTCTGTAAAGCTTACAGTCAAGAAAACCCTATGGATGCAGTTCTACTCGGTTACACATGGGGTTGCTATGAGTAAGAATCGACTTGATGGCACCCAGCGACAACAACAACTTGCTGTTTCTCTGTCTCGTGCAACAAAATAGAATGATATCCATTATCCTCAAGTAGTAACTAATAAATGACTGTGTGATTAGGGTCAGAAAAAAACCATTGCTATCGAGTTGATTCGGGCACATAGTGACCCTATAGGACAGAGTAGAACTCCTCCACAGAGTTTCCACGGAGAACCTGGTGGATTTGAACTGCTGACCTGTTGGTTATCAGCCATAGCACTTAACCACTACACCACCAGGGCTTCCATGGTCAGAAAGAGGAGAGGAAAAGAGGCTCTATCAGCATACTCCTCTGCCAGAGAGGGGGTTAAAAAAAAAAAAAGTGAACAAATGGGAAACTGAATCACATTAATAGGCAAGCAATAGGAGATTAGAGGTGGGAAGAGGTTGATTATAATTTATGATAATAACCTGGAGGAAGATTAAAAAATATGTCAACAAGTAGTACATGTTTTCACTCTTTAATGTGAAATAGCCACTAGTAGGTTTGAAGACATTAATAAAATGAGCACTGGCTTAACAGTTTCGACCACAGAGCAAGGGACATTTAATAAACCGGTTTCTTCATATAGTAGAATGAAGATAATGACACTAACAAGGAACCACAGGGGACAGGTTTCTTTTGACATGCTCAGTGTCTATTTCCCCTTCGAATAAGAACACCCCAATTTTCTGTTGGGATGCTACTTCTCAATTCACATGGATCAGACAGAGCTAACTTCAGTCCTGGCTCCAAGAATAAGTATGTAACTTGGTCACCCAGAGCATCACGTACTTCACACTCCATAGCACATACTGTAGAGTGGTCTGTACTTGTACATAGATGGACTCAACTGGAATTTTCCTGGAGAAAAGAGGAGTCTCTATTCATGAAGGTTGGTGGAATAGTAATAAATCATTCTGGAGCTACCGTGTCTCCACACTGAGAAGATTGTCTGAGAACAAAAACTACATAACAAAGCCTATTGATTCCTGATAACATCATCCTACTTCCAGCCTGGCCTGCAGATTTAACCTCTGGCCTTATCAGCTACAGAAGCCAAAATTCCTTTCTTTGCTTAAGCCAGTTTGAGTTGGATTTTTGCAGACAAAATAATTCTGAGTATTTCAGAAATATTGACAAGATTTTGAAAGGTTTCTGATATACATAAAAACTCGTTGCAGTTGAGTCCATTCCGACTCATAGCGACCCTATAGGAAAGACTAGAACTGCCCCACAGGGTTTCTGAGGAGCCGCTGGTGGATTTGAACTGCTGACGTTTTGGTTAGCAGTGGTATCACTTTCACTATCTCCATGCAGATCTCAGCAGTTCACTGGCTTGAGCTGCTCTGTTGTTCTTTTTCATACTTCTCTTATTATTTAATATATTTACTCATCCATCAATTTTTTTTTTTTAAGCCAAGTAAGCACATACTACGTACTTGGCATTGTTTTAGGTCATAATAACATGACGTTTATTTCAATAAAGCATAAATTAAACAGCATCTCTAACATGCCACATAACCCAGTCTCTGCATGTCCAGGTAGGATAGAAGGTAGACTTTGAATCTGACAGCTTAAAAAAACCATATACTAGTAATGGAAAACAACACCAATTTATATTAAATGTCTCAAGATCCTAAATGCAGGGAGGAGGAGGGATTTATCCTTAATTCATGAAAACCCATCTTCAAAATCCACTTTGTTCATCTCTGCCACTGTCAGTATATACATGGATGGGGATTGCTCTTCATAAAACTCCGTCTTCATCATCCCCAAACTCCAGAACCTCTTCTGAACCAGTTCTGTTCACCTTCTTTTGTCCTCCCTCTGCCTCTGCCTTTACCATGTTTTATAGGGGAGCATGTGAACCAGGACTAGTAACTGGGATGGCCTCCTGCTATTTTAGTGGATGTGTGACCAAATAATGGGCAATGAAATGTCTCTCCAACTTTTAAATTTTTTTTTTTTTTTAAATTTTTGAATGTGCATGTGACTGAGGACTGGACAACGCATTGTGAGGAATGCCTCTGGGGAAGGTTTCCTAGCTCTTTAAAATTACTCTGAGGTGCATCATTTCACATTTTTGCTAGATATTGTCATGTCTGGATGCATCTTCTGGAATTCTTGCAACCATTTCACTATCAAACTCAGATTGAAGCTAACACACAGATCAGGGTGGAACAAAGAGAGTCACAGCAAAGTCACTCTGGGGCCCTGACGTATGTATGTGCTTGGAGTCTATTCCATCTATAGGCTTCTTGTTGAGATTGTCAAGGCTTGTTAAGTAGCAGAAATGCTACCCTTCTTGCAAGCCATGTTCACCTGCCGCAGTTTCATGGATGTTGGTAGAAAGCATGAAATTTCTGGGTAAGAGACAAAGGACGATTTATTACTTTAAGCAATAGTGGTGGACAGAGTATAAGCAGTTGCACTGGGTCTCTGACACCCAATTCCCACGGGAGGATGCAAAGAGGTCTGGATGTTGCCTGTACACACAGTGGGTTGTTTGCAGAAGAAGAACCCTGAACTTAGGAAAGCTATATCTTTATAATGTCCTGGAGGACATACTACCTTTATTATGTTGTACAGTACCATGGAAACATCTTTGAAAAGATAGACTGGAAGAAAGTCATCAGTGCCTCCTCTATTTGCAAGACATGCCGAAACATTCAAGATCCATGTAAAATTGTCCACCTACAGAAATGTAATAAGTGTCAGTGTTGTTGAAGCTGACTTGGGTCAGAGTTTCCTGTTACTGGTGACCAAAAGCATCCTTACTGTTGCACAGAGGAAGGCTACACAAATCAGTATCATGGAGAAGGATATGCTCATCCTACTCTTTAACAGGGAAGGCAGACAGTTTTTGGCTTTTGAAGTTACTCAGGAATGTATCTTACTCATCAATCTTACATTGGCTTCTGGCTGAAATCTAGAGTTTATCTTCCCAAATCAGACCTTGGGATAATATGTGAGAAGAGAATGGAGAAAGAAGTGTTCCCATCATCTTGAAAACCCAAGGGGGTACAGTTGGAAATGAAGGGACTGAGGAGAACAGCATAGATTCTGCTTCCAAATCAATTGCTAAAAAGGATATTTGTTTCTCAATCCAACTATCTGTAATCAATAATCAGTTTTTACATCCATAAAGTAGTATTCTCAAACTATTTTTCCTCAGAGCTGCACTTATATTTCTGAAAGAAATTAACCAACTCTTTGGGCAATCTAATGCCTTTGTAAAATTTAAGATGCTATTTAGGTTGTGAAGGGATTGTAACTATAAATCAATAACAAATAATTATCCTGGGAAAGTATTTTATGAAAATAACAGCTCCATTATTCAAAAATAGTCCTGTTTTTCCTCTGTTAAGGAAAAAAAAACCCTGTGGCTTTCATTACTGAAAATGGGTTATTTACTTTTAATGAACAAAAACTGTTAAATATGATGAACATGTTAACTTTTAATAATGCTAACACCTAAGTTTAATGAAAACAATGTGCGAATTTGAATAACAAAGGCAAGAAATACATGTGGGATGTATTAAATTTCTCCAGTAAGAAGAAGAGCTTGTACTTGGCTAGATAAACAAATTGAAAGAAAATAGGAGAAAAATAAAAGTAATATTCTGGCTTTTTTCTTCAGGTTGATTCTAACATTGTCAGATATTTCTAAGTCAAAGTCTAATGAGGAAAAAAATTAGCTTCACTCTTATTAATACATTCAGCTTCAAAAAAAACATTGTTTTGTTTCCTGCAGTGAACAAAGCAAAATCCTCGTTCTCATGGAACTTACGTTCTATAGATAAACATCTGCCCATTCAAATCCAAAGTGCCTATCAAATTTATTCTTTTGATACATTCATTTAAAAGCAAAATAATCTAGTTACTTAATATGTGAAACATGGTGGCAATAACTTGAATCAAAGGATATTGATTTCTATTTTCTTCCCTCTACTTCTTTGATCCCTGAAACACAAAAACAGCTGTAAACATAAACATGAAATTCTGGAATGAATAATTTTAAATCTTCCCCTCTCTACTCCAGTATTTACGCCATACTCTTTGCCAGCCTTCACAGATTTACACCAACTTGCAAAGAATTAGATTTTTTTTTAACCTTGGTAGTAAGTAAATTATTCTCCTCTGTATTAACCCAGCTGATATCCTTCTTCTTTAAATTACTTTCCTGTGATGGCAAAGAATAAAGTCTAACTCTTTGCAAGTTGGGATAAATCTGGGCAAATAGAAGAATGTTTGCATTAAGAATCTCACAAAGGGCTCTTCTCTGGGATCAGTCAGGGCAAAGAGAAGTGTAGAGTGGCCCTGGTTAGGCAGGAGAGGGTGAAGAACGCTCTTCAGTTTCTGTAGGTATTCCCAGTTTCCCCACGGGCTTGGGATAGACTACAGATATCATTTGGGAATATGTTATATTTTGCCATCTCCCCAAAGAGTCTGATGAGGGAATCCCATCAGCAGAGGCTGTGCGATAGACTTAGGTGAAGCAGCAAAGCCTCCATGGTCTCAGGCATATAAGAATGCTGTGCAGAGGCCAATCAGGACACCCAAGACCATCTAATTTGTCCAAATATAGAAGTACAAAGTGCCAGAAGTTATGAGAGAACCATCACCAAGATATGAGTACCTAGATCAGCAACATCAGAGACCAGAGCCATGAAGACTCTCACAGCAGAAGCAGGCAAAGAAAAGCCACAATGAACCCAGTAGGCAGTCTCTCCACCCTGACATGTAGGTAACTGCATAAGCAGATGTCCCTCTTTTACAATGGGGGACAGTCCCATGCAAGTTACGTAAGATTAGAAGCTGGACCAAAGGAAACAAGGAAAGCAAGGTTTTGTCAGAGAGGGAAAGCTCTGAAGTGGGAATTTTGAGCTGGCTGGAGCCCTGGTGAAGAGGTGGTTAAGCACTCAGCTGCTAGCCAAAAGGTCAGTGGTTCCAACCACCAGCCGCCCCCCTGCTGGAGAAAGATGTGTCAGTCTGCTTCCAAGGATTTACAGACTTGGAAACTCTATGGAACAGTTCTACTCTGTCCTACAGGGTCACTGTGAGTTGGAACAGACTCGATGGTAATGGGTTCTTTAGAGGCAAAATAACTTAATATGACCTCCAAAATGACTGGGTTGTATAGAATTTGCCAGAGTGGTCTGGAATAAATCGTCATTAAACAAACTTGGAGAGGGAGTGAGGTAGGGTTCTCTACTACAATAGCTCTAACAAACCACACCAAAATATAACAACAGGTATCTGTTTTTCTCACTCACTGGTCTGTGGGTCACCTGAAAAATCTCTGTTTTAGGATGTAGGTCAGCTGGGCTTGTTTGGGTTGGTTCTGCCCCATGTGAGAAGAGGTAGTATCTACCTGGGGCACGCTTTCCTCGTTGTGCATCCTACGCGCACACAAGGACGAACCTAGCCACACAGGCACATTTAAATTCTTGCTCTCATCACATCTGTTCAATGTTCCTTGGCCAAAGGCGAAAGCAAGTCACATGGCCAAACCCAAAGTCATTGGAGTTGGTAAGTATACTTCAACTCAAAGGAAGTTGGGGCAGCTAATATTTGCTGAACACCAATCTCATCTATCATAGGGAGAGGCCATTCAGAATCAAGAAATATATTTATTTAATTATTAAATTCTATTGCATGCATCTGATTGCTGACTGGCTTATATCTGTTTTGTGTGTTTTATATTTTGATTTTTCAAGAGTTTGTTATGCTGGGATTCACTTGGTAGTTTGGTGCTTCTCTATTTTAAGCCTTTTGGGAAGGATTTTGTTGTACACTACAGATTCACTGGAGTGATGTTTTATCTTAATTAGGAGGAATGTAGCTGTCAGTGGGTGCTAGAGAAAAAGGCTAATGAAAACACTGACTGACCGTTAACTATAGCCCTGCTGATGGGTGGTATAATAAAGAAGGTTTTATTCATTTATTTTTGTTATCTTGAAGTGCAAATTGGTACCCTAAATATTTGCCTTTGTTACGATAGGTTCAGAGTTGCAGTGGTATAGAAATTATGTCACAGTGATTTAAAAATTGACTTTTTTTTAATGCTCCTCCTAAAATGCCAAACAAAATCTTCAAATGTATATTCTTCATTTCTTCTTCTCCTTTTTTTTTTATTGTGCTGTAGATGAAGGTTTACAGAGCAAATTAGTTTCCCATTCAATAGTTTATACACAAATTGTTCCAAGACATTGGTTGCAATCTCTGCAATATGTCAGAACTCTCCCCATTATCACGCTGTGTTCCCCATTTCCATTTGTCTGGTTTTCCTGTCACTTTCTGCCTTCTTATCTTTGCATTTGAGCATATGTTGTCCTTCTGGTCTCATGTAGATGATTGTTCTAAGGAGTGCTTTCCTCATGTGTATTATTGTTTATTTACAGGCCTGTCTACTATTTGGATGAAAGGTGATCTCCGGGAATGGCTTCAGTTCCAAGTTAGAAGGGTGTCTAAGGGCTATAGTTTTGGGAGTTCCTCCAGTCTCTCTCAGACCAGTAAATCTGGTCTTTTTTATGAATTTGAGTTTTGTTCTACATATTTTTTCTCCCATTCTAACTGTGACCTTCTATTGTGATCCTGGTCAGAGCAATCAGTAGTGGAAGTGGAGCACCATTTGGTTCTTCTGGTCTCAGGCTGGTAGAGGCTGTGGTTCCTGTGGTCCATTAGTCCTTTGGACTAATTGTTTTCCTTGAGTCTTTGTTTTTCTTCAGTCTCTTTTGCACTGGATGGAAAGAGACCAATAGCTGTATCTTAGATGGCTGCTCGCAAGCTTTTAAGACCCCAGATGCTATGCATCACAGTGGGATGCAGAATGTTTTCTATATGAAATATGTTATGCCAATTTACCTAGATGTCCCCCAAGACTATGGTGCTTAGCCTTCAAGTCCAGTAACTCATTCCTGTGAGGTGTTTGGTTATGTCTAAGCTTTTTCCATGACTGTGCCCCCTGTGTGCTCTGTTTTCTATGTGAGTATACATGCAGCACATACAAATATGTATGTAGAAATATCCACAGCCAAACCTATATATGCACGTGGGTGTACTCACATACGCCCTCCCACACCTACTCAGCATACATATCTACCTATGTATATCTCATAAATTATTGTTTGTTATTATTGTTGTTGCCAGATTGTGTATGTTATAGCTTTTACCTTCATTGCCTTTTCTTCTTGTGTATCTCTCAGTGTCTTCCCCTGCGTTGGTTATGTTGTTCTGACTTCCTGCATACTGTGTACTGCCTTTTCCTTCACCAGAGTTAACACGTGTCTACTCTCTAGCTAGCGATTTTCCCTCCCTCCCTCCCATCTCTTGAAGCCATCAAAAAATGTTCCTTTCTGTTTGTAAACCTTTTATTGACTATTTATAATAGTGGTCCCATATATTGGTCCTTTTATGACTGACTTATTTCACTCAGCATAATGTCCTCCAAATTCATCCATGTTGTGAGATGTTTCACAGATGCATCATTATTCGTTATCATTGTGTAGTATTCCACTGTGTATATGTAGCACCGTTTGTTTATCCATTCATCCAATGATAGGCACTTAGGTAGTTTCCATCTTTTTGCTATTGGAGTAATGCTGCAATGATCATGGGTGTACATACGTCTATTCTTGTCACAGCTCTTATTTCTCTAGGATATATACCTAGGAGTGAGATTGCTGGATCATACTGTATTTCCATTTCTAGCTTTTTAAGGAAGCTCCATACCATTTTCCATAGTGTCGTACTATTTTACATTCCCACCGGCAGTGTATAAGACTTCCAATCTCCCCACAACCTCACCAGCATTGGTTGTTTTCTGGTTTTTTTTGATCAGTCCCATTACTGCTGGGGTGAGATGGTATTTCACTGTAGTTTTGATTTGCATCTCTCTAATGGCTAATGATCGCAAACATCTCCTCATGTGTTTGTTAGCCACCTGAAAGTCTTTTTTGGTGAAGTGTCTGCACATGTCCTTTGCCCATTTTTTAATTGGGTTGTTTGTCTTTTGGTTGTCTTCATTTCTTCCTATTTGGAGGTTTTGTTTCTTTTCCCTTTTATTTTAAAATTCTTAATGTACTTGTAACAAGAGTTTGACTGATGAAGAAATGCAGGTTAGAACTGCTTGCTAACTATTTGTTCATCACATAAAGCAGGCCAGGCATCTTTCACACACAATTTTGGGAAAGCATTTCAGCAAAACCAGGTGTCTGAAACTTCTAATGAGAGGAGCATTGATATGCAGAGCTCCTGGTCATGTCCAGCCTTGCTGGATCATATCCCAGAGGTTGTCAGAAAACACCCTGAGAAGGATCAGTCAGTCTTTCCTCTCTCCCATGTGTGCTGGCAGCTGAGGCAGGGATCCAGGATGCTTCAAGCAATGGCTTCAAACATCACAGTGTCCTGGGGATCTGAAAGCTGGAATCTTTTGGCATCATGTCACAAACCACAGCACAAATGGTTTGTAACATGCTTTAAAAACAAAGAAACAAAAGTGCTTAAGATCATGGACTTTGCCTCCTCCATATCTGGGTTTCCATCCTGCTTCTGCTACTTACAAAATGGTATGATGCTCTGTAATTCACTTCTTTGTCTGTAAAATTGGGACTGCTTGTATTTGAAGATTCGAAGAGATAGATGTAAAATATTTCACACGGGTTTTGGCACATTTTAAATGCTCAATATATTAAAACCATTCTTGGTATATGACCATTTCCCCATCAGTTTGGTAATGAGTCTCCCTCCAAATTCTAATCTATTAGCATTGCAATTGTAAGATCAGGTATGCAGGAATTTTGATGGGGCAAGTCTTGTGAAAACGTATTATTAAGTATTTTTATAGCATGTTTGAATTGTAATGGAGCCAATTCTATCTTAGAGTAGAGAAAACCTTGCCATCTGCTTGAAGGTGATTTTGGCATAAATATGTATTTGAGCTTCACCAATCTATAAGACTCTGCTTCTTTGATAGACCCTGTAACTGAAGTTATGTGGGCTTTTGTTCGGTACACAAAATAAGAGCTGGTCAGGTTGCAAACTCATACCTAAACTTTCAGGCAGGTGCTTGTATCCCTGGGCTTAAGACATCGACCCAGGACCACCTGAACTATAAGCATAGTGCTACATCTACTTATCTCTTCCCAATCCTCTGGAAACAAGAAATAAGAAGCACATTTAGCATGTGCATTTTCTTTTAAATAAAATTAGACTGATCAGAAACTTTTTCAGGAAAGGTTCTCACAGGTGACCTTATGTATAACAGAATGAAACTGTTGCCCAGTCCTGTGCCATCTTCAGGTACTGCACCATCTTCCTGATCATTGGTATGTTTGTGTCCATTATGGCGGCTATTGCGTCAATCCATCTGATTGAGGGTTTCCCTCATTTTCATTGGCCCTCTACTTTACAAATGGCTACTAAGTTGTTAAAACAAAAATAGTTATTAAGGTGTTTGGACCTAAGTAATAAATGGAACAGTTAGGTATTTCTTTTGGCCTAGAGGCACCATGAAAAAGTTACTGAGACATGAGGAACTCCATGAACCAACGAATTGGAGGAATCTTTGTAAATAGCACAATGGCTGTTGTCACAGTCAATAAATATTAGTTACTTCATAGAGATAGTTTATTGAGATATTAATTTGTATCTTGTTTTTTCTGTATTTTTCCTCTTACCTCATTCTTTTTCCAAGACTATATCTGAGTGCCCAGGGAAATTTTGCGTGGCAGAGTAAAAGGCTTTTACACAGTTAACTGCCCAGCATGGCTTTGAAAGGCCAAGTTTATACAAGAGTTATCTCAGAGAGAAGAAGAGAATGATGAATGCTTTTCAGGGAGCAAGATTGGAGAAAGATCAACACAATCATAGAACAAAGATGGAAATCTGAAGGTCACTTAAATAGTAAGAACCTACCCTGACCCCTTATAATGCTCCAGGGAAGTAGGTATGAGAATTTCCTGAACCTACTAAAGGCCAACTAAGTGTCTTCTGGATTAAGTGGAACTCAAGAATGAGTGGTACAGGAGGGTAGAATATGAATGACTGCCAGTAAGCCTGCAATCATGTTCCCTTCATACCCCTGCGACCCTCTCAAGCTCTGCAAACGTTTAACAAATACACACCATTTACTGAGCTCTTCTTGTATTCCACATGCGCCATCTCATTTAATGCTAACAAAACTATAAATTAAGGAACATTTTTATTTTCAGTTTTAAAATGAGGAAACGAGCTCAGAGAAGGTATGCAGCTTGCCCCAGGTCATCCAGCTAGTTAGTGACAGAAAGCAGATGTAAACTCAGGTCTGCTGAGTTCCAAAGCTCAAGCTCTTACTGAATATTGAATATTGATAGCTCTTACTGAACCTTCTCGTGGCAAGTGGCAGAAACCAAATTCCAAGCAGTTTAAATTTAAAAGACAAAAAATTGTCTGTTGACACATGGAGTGGAAAGGTTCATGGATGGAGTTTTGGTCCCAACTGGATCCAGATGTTCAAACGATGCATTAGACAATCTGTCTTCTGCATCTTTTGGCTCTGTGTTCCTCTGTACTGGCTTCATTCTTATGAAGTTATGTCCACAGGAGGCAAAGTGACCGTCTGACAGCCCTGGTGAACATCTAGTCAGCTAAGACAGGCCAGCTAAGACAGTCCGATAGTTCCAACATAAGCCGCAGAATGAGTCTTCTTGTCCTGGCTTTGTCAGATTCCCAATCGTGGTGTGATTAATTACTTTTGTGTGTGGGCTTTCTAGCTATGGTCTTATAACTCCGACTCAGGTGATTGGGCAGGACTGTGTGTTAGGGTATTTGTGGCTTACCAAGGGAATTGGCCAGTTTTGCCTTAAAAGAGAGCCAGTTCCAGGGCAGAGAGGAGGATCCCACCACCACCAAGGAAGAACAGCCAAGAGCAGAAGGCACATCCTTTGGACCCAGGATCCCTGTGCTGAGAAGCTCCTGGAAGCAGGAGACCAAGACAGAGCAAGCTGTAACCCTGAAGACGGTGAGAAGCAGTGGCAGGAGAGACTTGGCAGCAGGAGACGGTGTGCTAGGCTTCCTGGCCAACAGAGAGAGAAAGCTGAGTGCCTTTTGGCAGAAGTCTAGGGCCAGGGAGAGGTGTGCCTACGAGCATGGCCGGGAAGAGGCTGCCCTGATAAAAGAACTGTATCTGTGAGTGTTCCTGAGCCTGAACTGTAACCTGTTACTTCCCTAATAAACCCCATAATTGTGAGTATGGTCTGTGAGTTCTGTGTTGCCATTGTAATGAATTTTCAAACCCAGCAGAGAAGTAGAGAGTGCTGTGAGAGGGATGCTTGGTATCGGAGTTGGTAAAGATGGCTGAGAGAGGAGGCATGTCTGACCTCTGCCTCATAAGAATCAGCCTTGGGTTGTTGATCTTGGTTCCCTTTCCCTTTTATGGGGTTGGAGAAAGCCAAACACCACTCCCAAGCTGTTTTTACACCAACCTTGAGCTATCTCATTGTGACCAGGGAAATGAACTATACCAAATGGATCACCTGTCTATCCCTGCAACTGGCTAGATTCAGCTCCATCTGAACTTCATAGGTTGAGAATGAAGGAAGAGTAGTTTCTCAAAAGAAAGTCAATTTGCTGTTGGTCAAAAGAAGAGGGAAGGGATGCAGGAAAGCCACATATAAGAGTTACCCAAGAGGCGGGGCCAAGATGGCGGAGTAGTCAGACGATTTCTGCAGTCCTCTTACAACAAAGACCAGAAAAAACAAGTGAAGCTATTATATATGACAATCTACAGGCCCTGAACATCAAAGGCAGAGTTGAGGAATTGGACTGAGCGGCGAGGGGAGCAGAGACAATTTGGAAGTAGCGAGGAGTCGCCAGATCTGACCCGGCAGGAGTCTGAGCCCTTCAGGCCGGATCAGTTCCTGTGCATGGTGAGGTGAGCAGTGGTGCTTGGGAGGCGTTTTCCACATCAGGATATGCACGGTGGCAGAGAGTCTACCCGGCCATCCAGAACCAGCAAAAAGCAGCACTCAAGACGCTAAAGATAAGTACTTACATCTGGCCTACCACAGGGATAAAAAACAAAACAAAACACCCCATTTGGGAAAAAACTCTCTCCTATTTACCTCCACACTCCTCACTCTGCACTGGGTCCCAGGTTGGCTTCAGCAATTGCCAAGTCCCCTGGGCCAGAAGTAGGACCCGTCATGTACCCTGAGCCATTCTCCCGGCCTTGGAGAGGGAAAAAATTAACAAACAGGGAAAAAATAAGCTGCCGGCTCCCCTAAGCCAGGACCTCAGGGTTGGCACAGCTCCCTTGCATAGGCACAGGCATAAGGGGTCCACAGACTTTGAATGCCTTTAACCCCTGCATAGACGACTTCTTTGGGTCCATTTCAACAGTGTAAGATCTCGTTACCACAGTACAATAGGGTATATACCTGAAGTCTAACTTCAACTGTATCAGCTGTGAAGTGGCAGGTTTGTGACATTTGACACTGCTCTGCCCATTAAGCAGTTTCCTCACTTGCCCACATCAGGGGCCTGAGGGCTGGTGGCTCCACCCACACAACCTAGCCACCCGCAACAGGGATCCAAGAATAAGTGGTGCCCCCCCAGTCCTTACAGCCAACAGCATTGGGTGCTCATAGTCCAGCTTCAAAACCCACCCACCTTCTCGCTCTAAGGAACAAAAACATGTTTTCCTTTCAGACACTCAGGGGTAAACATTAGCCCCTGGCCTTGCTCAGCACTTGACCCCCTACTGCAGGCAGATACCTGTGCCTACATCAATCACCCATGCCTGTCTAGGACTGTAGGTGAGAGCCTGCAACCACAAACTTGGTGACTGACTACCTGGATGCGTACCTGAGCTGAATCCATACAAGAACAGTTAATGGACTCCTGGGCTCGCATACTTAGTAATAGATCTAATCACCTGGTGACAAGATGTTAAAGCTTCAAAGGCACCAAAAATCAAACTAGCTCACATGAGCAGCCTATTTGGGCATATCAAAACAAAACAAAACAAGAAGCTAGGACACAGTAAGCAAATATAAAATAAATAAATTATAATAACTTATGGATAGCTTGGAGACAACAGTCAATATCAAATCACGTAAAGAGACAGACCATGATGGCTTCAGCAAACTCCAAAAATAAAGAATCAATAAATTTTCCAGAGGAAGAGAATTTCTTGGAATTACTGAGGCAGAATACAAAAGATTAATATACAGAACTCTTCAAGTCATTAGGAAGGAAGTCTGACAAAACACAGAGAATTCCAAAAAACGTACAGACAAAGCAGTGGAGGAATTTAAGAAGGTTATTCAAGAGCATAATGATAAATTTAATAGGCTGCAAGAATCCACAGAGAGACAGCAATCAGAAATCCAGGAGATTACCAATAAAATTACAGAATTAGACAACTCAAGAGGAGTCATAGGAGCAGAACTGAAGCAGTAGAAATCAGAATTAGTGAGACTGAAGATAAAGCACTTGACACCAACTTATTTGAGGAAAAATCAGACAAAAGAATTTAAAAAAATGAAGAAACTCTGAGAATTCTGTGGGACTCTATCAAGAGAAATAACTTACGAGTGATTGGAGTACCAGAACGGGGTGGAGGGAATAACAGAAAATTGTTGAAGATCTGTTGACAGACAACTTCCCTGATATCATGAAAGATGAGAAGATATCTATCCAAGATGCTCATTGAACCACAAATAAGGTAGATCCCAAAAGAAAGTCACCAAGATATATTATAATCAAACTTGCAAAAACCAAAAATAAAGAGAGAATTTTAAGAGGGGCTAGGGAGAAACAAAAAGTCATCTACAAAGGAGAGTCAAAAAGAATAAGCTTAGACTACTCAGTAGAAACCATGCAGGCAAGAAGGCAATGGGATGACATATATAAAGCCTTGAAGAAAAGAAATTGCCAGCCAAGAATTACATATCCAGCAAAAATGCCTCTCAGATATGATGATGAAATTAGGGCATTTCCAGATAAACAGAAGTTTAGGGAATTTGCAAAAACCAAACCAAAATTACAAGAAATACTAAGGGGAGTCCTCTGGTTAGAAAATCAGTAACATGAGACAATTCAAGACCAGAACACAGGGCAGAGCAACCAGATATCAACTCAGATAGGGAAGTCACAAAAATAAATCAAAGCTAAAACACTGAAAATTGGGAAACAGAGAGGTCAATATGTAAAAAATGACAACATTAAAACAAAAAAGAGGGGCTAAAAATGTAGACATATATTTTTCATATGTTGAGAAAGTCAAGGCAATATAAAGAAGTAAAAGACTGGTATAAACTTAGAAAAATAGGAGTAAATATTAAGGTCACCATGAAGGAAACTAACAATCCTACACATCAAAATAAAAAACAAGAAAAATATAGACTCAGCAAATACATAATCAACAAAGAAAAAGATGAAAAGAAAATATATAAAGAAAAACGACTTAGCACAGAAAATTAAATGGAACAAAGAAATGGTCAGCAACACAAAAAAAGACATCAAAATGACAGTATTAAAATCATACCTATCAATAATTACGCTGAATGTAAGTGAACTAAATGCACCAATAAAGAGACAGAGTGGCAGAATGGATTAAGAAAACACGATCTGTCTATGCTGCCTACAAGAGACACACTTTAACCTTAAAGTCACAAACAAACTAAAACTCAAAGGACGGAAAAAAATATATCAGGCAAACAACACTCAGAAAAGAGCAGGAGTGGCAATGTTAATCTCTGACAAAATAGACTTTAAAGTAAAATCCACCAAACAGGATAAGGAAGGACACTATGTAATGATTAAAGGATCAGTACAACAGGAGGACATAACTATAATAAATATCTACGCACCCAACATTAGGGCTCCAAAATACATAAAACAAACTCTAACAGCATTGGAAAGAAAGATAGCCAGCTCCACAATAATAGAAGGAGACTTCAACACTCCACTTTCGGTGAAGGATAGAACATCCAGAAAGAAGCTCAGTAAAGACACATAGGATCTAAATGCTACAATCAACCAACTTCATCTCATGGACATACACTGAACACTCCACCCAACAGCAGCCAAGTATACATTCTTTTCCAATGCAGAAGGAACATTCTCCAGAATAGACCAATATTAGGCCAGAAAGCAAGCCTTTACAGAATCCAAAGCATCTAAATATTACAAAGCATTTTTTCTGATCACAAAGCCATAAAAGTAGAAATCAATAACAGAAAAAGCAAGGAAAAAAAATCAAACACATGGAAACTGAACAGCACATTGTTCAAAAACTACTGGGTTATAGAAGAAATTAAGGATGGAATAAAGAAATTCATAGAATCAAATGAGAATGAAAACACATCCTACCAGAACCTTTGGGACACAGCAAGAGCAGTTCTCAGAGGTCAGTTTACAGCAATAAATGCACACATCTGAAAAGAAGGAAGGGCCATAATCAAAACATTAACTCTACTACTGGCGTAAGTAGAAAGAGAGCAGCAAAAGAAACCCCGAGGCACCAGAAGAAAAGAAATAATAAGAATTAGAGCAGAATTAAATGAAATAGAGAATAGAAAAAAAAAAATTGAAGGAGTTAACAAGACCAAAAGCTGGTTCTTTGAAAAGATAACAAAATTGATAAACCATTGGCCAAACTGACAAAAGAAAAACAGGAGAGGAAGCAAATAACCCGTATAAGAAATGAGATGGGTGATATCGCACCAGACCCAAATGAAATTAAAAGAATCATAGGTGAATACTGTGAAAAATTGTATTCTAACAAACATGAAAACCGAGAGGAAATGGACAAATTTCTAGAAACTCACTACCTACCTAAACTAACACAATCCAAGACAGAACAACTAAACAAACCTATAACAAAAGAAAAGATTGGAAAGGTAATTAAAAAAACTCCCAACAAAAAAACGCTCTGGCCCAGATGGTTTCACTGAAGAATTCTACCAAACTTTCAGAGAAGAGTTAATACTACTACTTCTAAAGGTATTTCAGAGCATAGAAAAGGATGGAATACTCCCAAACTCATACTATGAGGCTAGCACAACCCAGATACCAAAATCAGGTAAAGACACCACAAACAAAGAAAATTACAGACCAATATCCCTCATGAACACTGATGCAAAAATCCTCAACAAAATTCTAGCCAATAGAATTCAGCAACATATCAAAAAAATAATTCACCATGATCAGGTGGGATTTATACCAGGTATGCAAGGATGGTTCAACAGTAGAAAAACAATAAGTGTAATCCATCATATAAATAAAGGAAAAGACAAGAATTACATGAACTTATCAATTGATGCAGAAAAGGCATTTGACAAAGTCCAACACCCTTTCATAATAAAAACTCTCAACAAAATAGGAATAGAAGGGAAATTCCTCAACATAATTAAGGGCATTTATACAAAGCCAACAGCCATCATCACCCTAAATGGAGAGAGTTTCAAAGCTTTCCCCTTGAGAACAGGAACCAGACAAAGATGAACTTTATCACCACTCTTATTCACCATTGTGCTGAAGGTCCTAGCCAGAGCAGTTAGGCTGGATAAAGAAATAAATGGCATCCAAATTGGTAGGGAAGAAGGCAAAGTATCTCTATTTGCAGATGATATGATCTTATACACAGAAAACCCCAAAGAATCCACAAGAAAAGTACTGGAACTAATAGAAGATTTCAGCAAAGTTTCAGGATACCAGATAAACATACAAAAATCAGTTGGATTCCTTTACATCAACAAAGAGAACCTCAAAGAGGAAATCACCAAATCAATGCAATTTATATTAACCAACAAGAGGATAAAATAGGGATGAATCTAACCAGAGACATAAAAGACCTATACAATGAAAACTACAAGACACTACTGCAAGAAACCAAAAGAGACCTGCATAAGTGGAAAAATATACCTTGCTCATGGATAGGCAGACTCAACATTGTGAAAATGTCAGTTCTACCCAAAACGATCTACAGATACGATGCAATCCCAATCCAAATTCCACCAGCATTTTTTAATGAGATGGAGAAACAAATCACCAACTTCATACGGAAAGGGAAGAGACCCCGAATAAGTAAAGCGTTACTCAAGAAGAAGAACAAAGTGGGAGGCCTCACACTACCTGATTTTAGAACCTATTATACCGCCACGTAGTCAAAACAGCCTGGTACTGGTAGAACAACAGATACATAGACCAATGGAACAGAACTGAGAATCCAGACATAAATTCATCCACCTATGAGCAGCTAATATTTGACAAATGCCCAAAGTATGTTAACTGGGGAAAAGACAGTCTCTTTAAGAAATGGTGCTGGCATAACTGGATATCTGTCTGCAAAAAACTGAAATAAGACCCGTACCTCACACCATGTACAAAAACTAACTCAAAATGGATCAAAGACCTACATGTAAAATTGAAAATGATAAAGATCATGGAAGAAAAAAATAGGGACAGTGCTAGGAGCCCTAATACATGGCATAAACAGAATACAAACCATAAGTAACAATGCACAAACACCAAAAGAGAAACTAGATAATTGGGAGCTCCTAAAAATCAAACACTTATGCTCATCAAACGACTTCACCAAAAGAGTAAAAAGACAACCTACAGACTGGGAAAAAAATTTTGGCTATGACAAATCTGATCAGCATCTAATCTCTGAAATCTACAAGATACTGCAAAACCTCAACAACAAAAAGACAAATAACCCAATTAATAATGGGCAAAGAATATGAACAGGAACTTCATCAAAGAAGACATTCAGACAGCTAACAGACACGTGAGGAAATGCTTACAATCATTCGCTATTAGAGACGTGCAAATCAAAACTACAATGAGATAGCATCTCACCCCAACAAGGCTAGCGTTAATCCAAAAAACACAAAATAATAAATGCTGGAGAGGTTGTGGAGAGACTGGAACACTTGTACACTTTTGCGGGGAATGTAAAATGGTACAACCGCTTTGGAAATTGATTTAGCACTTCCTTAAAAAGCTAGAAATAGAAGTACCATACGACCCAGCAATCCCACTCCTTGAAATATATCCTAGAGAATTAACAGCCATCACACAAATAGATATATGTACAGCCATGTTCATTGCAACATTGTTCACAATAGCAAAAAGAACCTAGGTGCCCAACAACGGACGAATGGATAAACAAATTATGGTATATTCACACAATGGAATACTACGCAATGATAAAGAACAATGATGAATCCGTAAAATATCTTACAACATGGAGGAATCTGGAAGGTATTATGCTGAGTGAACTTAGTCAGTTGCAAAAGGACAAATATTGTATAAGACCACTATTATAAGAACCCAAGAAAAGATACGAACACAGAAGACAACATTTTTTGATGGTTAGGAAGGTGGGGAGGGAGGGAAAGGGTATTCACTAACTAGAAAGTAGACAAGAATCATCTTAGGTGAAGGGAAGGGCAGCATACACTACAGGGGAAGTCAGCACAACTGGATAACCCTAAGCTAAGAAGTTTCCTGAATACAACCAAACACTTCGAGGGACAGAGTAGCAGAGGTGGGAGTCTGGGGACCATGCTTTCAGGGGACATCTAGGTCAATTGATATTAACAAAGTTTTTTAAGAAAATATGTTGCATCCCACTTTGGTGAGTGGCGTCTGGGGTCTTAAAAGCTAGCGAGCAGCCATCTAAAATGCACCAACTGGTCCCAACCCACCTGGAGTAAAGAAGAATGAAGAACACCATGGACACAAGGAAAGTATTAGCTCAAGAGACAGAAAGGGCCACATAAACCAGAGACTTCATCAGCCTGAGACCAGAAGAACTAGATGGTGCCCGGCTACCACAGTGACAGCCCTGACAGGGAACACAACAGAAAGTCCCTGATGGAGCAGCAGAAAAGTGGGGTGCAGAACTCAAATCCCAGTAAAAAGACCAGACTTAATGGTTTGATTGAGACTGGAAGGACCCTAGAAGATGTGGCCCCTGGGCTCTCTATTATTCCAAAACTAAAACTATTACCGAGGCCAACTCTTCAGACAAAGATTAGACTGGATTATGGGACTTAAAATGATACTGCTGAAGAGTATGCTTCTTAGCTCCTGTCCAGAGGTGAGATGAGAAGGTAAAGAAGGTCAGGGGCTGGTTGAATGGACATGGGAAATCCGGGGTGGAAAGGAAAAGTGTGCTGTCACAGCATAGGAAGAGCAAGCAGGGTCACTTGCATTATAAACTTTCACTTAAAGCACAACAATTAAAAAAAAAAAAAAGAGTCACCCAATAGGAAGTGCCTAACTTTTAATCTTTGAACAAAACAAATAAGATATTGAACTACTACACCCATTTTAGAGGTAAGTACAGTATATTTACTTGTCTAGAATCCTCTGAATTTGGAACAGCTGCTGCTGTGGGTTTTCCATTGTGGCTGATACTCTAACTTGCTTCTTCATTCTCTTCCAATGAAGAAGGGTACTAGAAATGTGTCAAACAAAAAGCCCTTGACTGGTAATCAAGCTCTTCTTAGAGAAGCACAAACCACATCTTCATCTTGAATTCCAATTACCAGGATGGAGGAGAAAAATGTCCTTATGCAACAGGTGGGTGTTTACCTGCTCGTGGTCTGGGTGCTGTCTTGGCTGGGTTGCTTTTCTGCACTCGTAATGACTCCTCTCAGTGTTAACTAACTCCATGAAGATTCAGTTGCCATGCAACTGCATGGTATTTCTCCATAATACTGCCTTTCCTCTGATTACAGAGTGAACAGCTTTTATAGTCATAATAATACCTTACACTCGTGCCAGGCCTTTTACATAAGAAGATCCCAGTAGGGTGAGTAGAGTTGCTCTTTATGTAAGCCTTTTCACCAAGCATTAAAAATACCCATGCTTCTAATTTAGCTATGTGACAGCCATACTCTCCCAGTTAAAATATACAATAGATATTTTGGCAGGAGGTGATATGAAGGATTACTCATCGGATTTAAAATATGGAAGATATTTAGGTGGATATAATAGAAACATCTCCATTGGAGACTATCTTCAACATTACATCAGGGATGCTCCTAGGCTGACAGCTCTTTTGGGGTTGTCTCTGTTTTGGGTACCCAGAAGAGGTTTGATTGTTTCTGCTTTGGGAAAGAAATGAGAGGAGCAACTGAAAAGTGAATTAATTGGGTCAAGCTCTACTGAATGACTCAGCTGCTCCTGGGTCTTAAATAGGTACTTAGGATGAGGCAGTCAGAGTGGCTTCACTGGAGTACCACTTAAGATTTGTTGGAGAAATGACACTACATTTCTAATGGCCTACTTTTCACCTGGTGAGTAGTTACTCACCTGGCAGCATCCAACCTATTATTTTTAATCCTTTAATCCGAACCTTTCAGAAATTCAGGTGTGATTATCAAGGGTACAATATTCTCTCTGAAAAACAAGTTGCTGCATTCCCTGACAAATATGCCCTGATGTGACAGGTGTTGCATAAAACTACCATAATGAAATGGAAGAAACCAAAACAAAACCACTCTGGTCTTTTAATTAGCTAGCTAAATGTGTTATGAAAAAAATCTTGTTTGCTGTAGCAAGGTTATGTTTCTTTTAGAATGCTTTCTAAAGACCCATCTTCTTTTGGAAATCATCTACTTTTAGTTGCTTCTCTAGGCACTTGACTGCTAACCTAAATGTTGGTGGTTCAGGCCCACCCAGCAGCCATGGAAAAAAAGACCTGTCAATCTACTTCCATTAAGATTACAGCCAAGAAATCCCTAAGGATCAGTTCTACTCTGCAACATATGGGTCGCCATGAGTCAGAATCGACTCAATGGCGACTAAAAACATCTTCCTTTAATAATAGATTCCTTAAAATTTTAGTGAACACATAGCTGCCCTGGTTATCAGGCCACTTTTCTAGTCTTCTTGCAGCTAGATTTGTCCTTGAGTCTAAAGTCTGACTGCTAGAATGTGAACACAAGTGATCCATGCATCTTTCAGGTCATACCCTCAAAGGGAACCGATGTGTCCTCTCCTTCCTCCATTCTCCCCTGGAACTTCAAAAATGGACAGTCCTTCTCAGGATGAAGTCTGTGAGCTACGAGGCTTGGCCGTTGTTGGTAGTCATACTTCCTGCTGTGTGGAAAAATCTAGTCTGTGGTGGAAGAAGGTCAAGCCAAAATCAAAATGCAAGGGAAAAAACAAAACAAAAAGAGAGAGAGAGAAACGAGACACTCCTGTTTGCATCAGAGTCCTGGGTCTAGCTGTGCCGTGTGCACCTACCCTCAGCCCTCCCAGTGTTGATTGTTCAGAACTTCCTGTGAAGATGGAATATGCCGTTGTTATTTTCCAATAATAATGCTCTTTTCCACGTTCGTTTAAATCTTATTTCTGTCACAAGTAAGAATTCTGATTCTTATATCAAGATAGACTGTATAACATGACAGTTTACTTTGTGAATATATCCTCATGGTAAAAACAAACGAGCAAAAAACTTTGTTGCTGTTGAGCCAATTCTGACTTAGAGTGACCCCATGTGTTATAGAATAGGGCTGCTTTCTTGGCTAAAATCTTTATGGAAGCAGATTGCCAGGCCTTTCTTCTGCAGTG
Organism: Trichechus manatus latirostris; assembly: GCF_000243295.1. Taxonomy (NCBI): domain Eukaryota; kingdom Metazoa; phylum Chordata; class Mammalia; order Sirenia; family Trichechidae; genus Trichechus; species Trichechus manatus. Next base: position 4,628,755 of record NW_004444083.1, on the reverse strand, counting down.
CCACTGGGTGTGTTTGAACTGCTAAGCTTTATGTTAGTGGCCAAAAGCAAACTGTCTGTGCCACACAGGAGCCTTATTTTCATAGTATTGCTCCAATTATTAGTCAAAACTACCATGTTTTTAATGGGGTAAAATGTATAAAACATCCAATGTGGGTTAAGCTGAAAACTTGGGAGAAGTATTAACTAAACATTGAGGATTAAATAATTGCATTGTTCTCTAGGCCTGACTACAAAGAAGGACATAACTCAGCCATATATATATTCTTCCAACCTTTCAAATATTTAAGTTGTGGAAGTTATTTGTTGCATATTATTATTAACTACCAATTGCAGTTTAACGATCTGAGTATAAAGAGAATACTATTGTTTCCAGTGGGTTTAAGATATAACCTGTCAACATGTAAAAACATTCTTTGCAGAGTAATATTCCCATTTAAATTATACCACTAATTAAAATGGCTGGAAAACAGCCAAACTCAAAATATTGTAAGTAGCTTTAAATAGAATAATCTATTTCTTTAAAAAAAAAAAATTAAGTGCTCAAGATCATTTATCATTCCACAAGGGACCTCAGATTAAATAGGCTGTGTGCATTCTTTGTTGATTTATTATAACATGCTTCCATTTGTGTGTTTTAAAATGGATAACAATGGTTATAGAAGGTGTTCTGAACATTTTAAATGGAATAAGAGTCTCTGCTCAAAATAAACATGGTACTAAATTCAATTGTAATTAATCTGGACTTTTACTATCTTTCTGCTAATAATGCAGCTATACTAGAGTATTTCCACCACGCTAATTCTGTGTAATAAAATGAAATGTAAAGTATCTAGTAAACACTAATTTATGTTAAATCCCATATCCTAGTATAGTTTTACATTTATGTTCAAACAAGTGGAACTTAAAATCATGGCGGTGTATTGACTTATCTGAGAGCTGGGATACACACACACACAAATGCATACATATATTCAACCATTGCATTTAACAGTTAACTATAATTGGATCTTTTCAAGATATGTTTTGATACTCTTCTGACTAGTGTTTTTAACAAGGTCAGAGAGAGCTGAGTAAATATTCATGATGTCATGTCAACAAGCAGAAATTTAAAGGAAGCAGATTTTCAGAGTTGATTTCTCCTCATACCAGTTACATACACTTCCAATGAGCTCCTCACTACGTGATTTCCCAGGTGAATTCACCTAGAAACACTCCTAAGCACAACATATTATTTCCCAGATAATGAGCTGGAAGTTTTGTTGCATCTGCTCTAGCCTCCGTCCATTTAGGTCTTCTTTCTTTCACCAAACGGAGAGTCTGAATGTTAGACTCTGACCCCAAATTTATCTCTGACAGACTTTGTGACCCTCCACAGATTGCCAATTTCTCTGGTCTCCAGTTCTTTACTTATAAAATAAAGAAGTTGAGAAAATGAATTTTATGTATCTGCTTTATGTTACATAGTTTAATGCAATAAGCTTTTCCTATAATAATACTCCTGTAATTTATTTAAAAAAAAAAAAAAACACAGAAACTCTGCATTCCTCTCTCCTCCCATTCTGTGGTAACCACTAATCTTCTTTTGTCTTGATGGATTTACCTTTTCTAGATATTCCGTGTAAGTGTGATCATATCATATTTGTCCTTTTGAGTCTGGCTTGTATCACTTAGCACAATGTTTTCAAAGTTTATCTATTTGGTGGCATGTATCAGAGCTTTTATTTTATAGCTGAATTTAATACTCCATTTATATATATAGGAGCCCTGGTGGCACAGTGGTTAAGTGCTCGGCTGCTAACAGTAAGGTTGATGGTTTAAACCCACCCAGCAGCTCTGCAGGAGAAAGATGTGGCAGTCTGCTTCCGTAAAGATTACAGCCTTGGAAACCCTATGGGGCAGTTCTACTCTGTCCTGTAGGGTTGCTATGAGTCAGAATCCACTCTCTGGCAATGGGTTTGGTTTTTACGGTAATGACTAATGATGTTGCGCATCTTTTCATGTGCTTATTGGACATTTTTATATCTTTTTTGGAGAAATGTCTATTCAAGTTCTTTGTTCATTTTTAGTTGGGTTTTTAGTCTTTTTGTTACTGAGTTTCAGGAGTTCTTTATATATTCTGGATAGCAAATCCTTATATGGTTTCCAAATATTTTTCTCCCATTCTATAGTCGTTATGATGGATTGAATTGTGTCCCCTAAGAAATGTGTGTCCACTTGGCTAGGCCATGATTCCCAGTATTGTGTGATTGTCCACCATTTTGTGATCTCATGTGATTTTCCTGTGTGTTGTAAATCCTACCTCTATGATGTTAATGAGGCAGGGTTAGAGACATTTATGTTAATGAGGCAGGACTCAATCTACTAATTAGATTGTATCTTGAGTCAATCTCTTTTGAGATATAAAGGAGAGAAGCAACAGAGAGATAGAGGGACTTCTACCACCAAGAAAGCAGAGCTGAGAGCAAAGCGCATCTTCTGGACCCGGAGTCCTTGCACTGAGAAACTCCTAGAAGAGAGGAAGATTGATGACAAGGACCTTTCCCCAGAATCGTCAGAGAGAAGGCCTTCCCCTCAAGCTGGTGACCTGAATTTGGGCTTCTAGCCTCCTAATCTGTGATAGAATAAACTTCTGATTGTTAAAGCCATCCACTTGTGTTATTTCTGTTAGAGCAGCACTAGGTAACTATGACAGTTGTCTTTTCACTTTCTTTATAGTGTCCTTTGATGCACAAAAGTTTTTTAATTTTGATCAAGTCCAGATTACGTATTTCTTTCTCTTGCTGCTTGTGTTTTTAGTGTCATATTTAAAAATCCATTGCCTAAAAGAAAGTCCTGAAGCTTTGTATTCCTTCAGTGACGTCACTGGTGGCATCAGTAGTGGCATTACAAGGGGATGTGGACCACACCGGGTGACTCTGTCAGAGAGGTGACATCGAAATAACTGTCTATAAGAATATCCCTCTAGTTGGTTATAACAACGAAAACATTTTTTGTAATCTGAGCCTAAATGTATCAGTATGCAAGGCTAAAACTCTATGCTAATTTACTTTTGGAACATTCTAATGTACTCCCGTCAGAGCTGTCATTATTACCCAATTACAATAATGCGTCGAATCACGTGGCTTCATTTGCATGTGCTAGACGCACGCCCTATTGTTTTGTTGCTGCCAGTGTTTTTATAGTCACTGATGTCAAAATTTCTGGTGTTTTACCTACAGTGTTGTGGTGATTAGTATTTGTGAACCTATATCAATAACTTTTTTGAGAATTAAGTAGTAAAGGAAAAGAAGGAGTGATATGTGGGAATTTCAATTTAGGAGTAACATTAGTACAAAAAGCATTACTAAGGATTCTGTATGGTCTGGTACGGGAGGAGGGCCATTAAGGGGGGGTGACACCATGAGTTACCACACTGGGTAACACCAATTCTAGTGACACCACTGTCTTCCTGTAATTTTCATATGGTGCATTGTGTTTGTGTAGCCAAGTTAGTTTATATCACCTGTTTCATTTTCAGGGTTTGAAAACACAAGTTTATTGAAATGACTTGTCCACACTTCACCATATAAGTGAAAATTTAACAGAAGTCTCTAAAATCTTCTAGACTCTAAGTTAAACTGTAAGTGATGCCACCATTTTCTGATCTCACCCGTCTATCCCCCTGTTCATCTTAGAACCTTTTCACTGGATGCCCGGGTAGAAGTCATTCAGAAAAATGTGTTTGTCTCAATTCACTGTTTATTTTTTGCCTCTGCCATTTAAAGTGATGTTTAATGGCAATAGAAAATAATAATTTTAAAATTGCCCACTTTCCCTATTTTATAGTCACCTTTTAAGATGCATTTATTGAATTTCTGCTGGACGAGGCAGGCATTGGAATCTATGTCATCAAAAAGTTTTCACGGTGCGAATCAGCTGTTGACACTTTCTTAACTCTGGTGATTGTGTGTGGTTGGTCTGGTTGTCTGTACTTCCTTCAGCTATTTTTGCTAGTCTATTATATTTGAGCTCATTGTCATGTGTGACTTAAACTTGGAAGCTAGATAATTTACTTTCACTCTTGACTTTTTCTTCATTTCCCCAGGCATGGCTTCACATGTACTCTCTTGATATTTGACTTTCTGTTCCACATTCATTTTTCTCAGACATCAAAGGAAAAAAAAAAGTAAAATTTGAAGAGATTTACAAAACTATAGTTTTTCGTGGGGCCCTGGTGGCGAAGTGGTTAAGAATTTAGGCTACTAACCAAAAGGTCAGCAGTGCGAATCCCCCAGCCGCTCCTTGGAAACGCTATGGGACAGTTCTCCCCTGTCCTATAGGGTCACTATGATTCAGAATCAATTCAACAGCACACAACAACAACAAATAGTTTTTCATAGCTATTAATTAATAAGCTGGGTTGCCTCCATGTTTCATTTTTATCATTTTGTCATTATGGCTGTCTGGCACTTATATAAGCATTGGTCAAAATAATTGGGGAATTATGAAGACACGCTTTGCTGTTGTTGTCAGAGACCTATTCATAATTAGAAGAATTATTAAACTGTTTGATACCCCAAAAGTCAGAATTTGCCTCTGTATGAACATAAATGCATTGGCAGAGTGATATTTGGTTACTCTCTGATAAAGACAGTACTTAAGTGAAGAAAAGAATAGAATTTCAGAAACTATTGTGCTTCATTTAGTAAAATCATTTGAGGAAGGGAACCCTCTAGGAGCTCCCAGATGACTCACGCAGACACAGAATCAGGGCTGCCATGTCTATATGAGTCCGCAATACCCTCACTGCCCTCTTTACTGAGGCCTGAAACACCTTCGATCAGAATAGTATTTTATTCACTGGATTAGAAACAAGGCTGGAAGGGCCTGAGAACATACTGAAGTGCTCCCTAAAATATAAATACCTGCCAGTTATTTAACAAATGTTTTTTGAGGGCTTACTCTGCCAGGACTCATAGTGACCTTATAGGACAGAGTAGAACTGCCGCATAGGGTTTCCAAGGAGCAGCTGGTAGATTAGAACTGATGATTTTTTGATTAGTGGCCGTAACTGCACCACCAGGGTTATAAGTCAGAATTGACTAGACAGCAATGGGTTTGGTTTTCTTGGTTTACTCTGCCAGGAAACTTTCTAACTACTGGGGATATAAACTGAAAAAGAAAATATAGTTCCCTGCTCTCCTATTATTATACTGGTAGAGACAAATAATAAATAAGTAATTAGCTTATGAAGATAATAGCATATAGTAAAAAACAACTGAAAGGAAATAAGGTAATAGGAGTTAATATTTTACAATTTTAGAATTAATTCATTTATCCCAACTCTATGAGATGGGTACTCCTACAATGTCTACTTTACCAATGAGGAAGCTGAGCCACAGAAAAGTTACATAATTGTCCAAGATCACAGATGTAATGAAGAGTACAGCTGAGATGTAAACCCAGATGAATCTAGTTCAAAAGCCAACTGAACAGTACAATAGTGATTTGGAGTGGACATTCAAGAGAGACGCAGGAGGAAGGGTCAAGGATGGCTTTGTGGGCACTGAGGAAAAGAGATGTTCAAATAGAAGGAAGAATGAATGCAAAGTTGGGTATAATAGCAGATTCTCTCTTGAGTGTAATTTTTAGGAGTCAAGGAGGAGGCGTTAGGTACTTGGCTGAAGGTGTAGAATGATTTAGGATGGGAAGAGTTGAAAGGGATTCCTAGCCTGGTTGCATAGTGGTTAAGAGCTCAGTTGCTAACCAAAAGATCAGCAGTTCAAATCCACCAGCCACTCCTTGGAAACACTATGGGGCAGTTCTACCCTGTCCTATAGGGTCTCTATGAGTCAGAATCGACTCAACAGCACCCGACAACAACAGGGCCACCAGGAAACCATTTTACAATTTTTCTGAAGGCTAGCTTAATACTTCTTAATACCAATGGGTATTTCATTTCCTACTTTTCCTCTGCATAAAGTCAGTTTTACTCCTAGATTATCTTTAAAATATTGCCTTAATTCTTCTTAACTTCCTATAGAAAGAGCTAAAGTAAGGTCTATGAATGAAAAAAAAAAAAAAAGAATTGAGGACTAGAAAGATAACTAGTCTTGATCCTCAGAGAAGCAGCTCTGTGCTCATGGAAGAATTGTTTAAGTTTCTGGGCTTCAATTTTCTGATTTGTTTAATGAAAGGGCTATATTGAATTACCTCAGAATAGTGACCAAACACTCACAAATGAAACTGTAGTACAAATAAAGCAAAAATTTTTACAAGAACACCTTAAATTTTGATTCACCGTCAACCTAGGATGTTTAGAATGATCATCTTGAATGTATTATTTTTACTTTTATGTTTTGAGGGAGTTTTTGGGTACCTAATGCCATATTTTATTGATACATTTACTGTGACCTCCTTCATATACCTTAAAATCCCTCCAAATAACTATATTTGAATTTACTAAATGAAGTAAGGAAATAGACTTGGGGGAGAATATGTTATAGGCTGCTTCTTTCATTTCTTCCAGTGTTCTAATTACTGATGGGTATTTTCAAATACTTATTAACTCTGTGTGAACTTAAGTAAGACTGCAATGTCCCCATTCAGGCAAGACAGGCTGTAGCATTTTATGTGGCAGAGGCTGAAGAAATAGGCAAGACTTGGCTCAGCATTAAGGAAGACCGTTGCAGCAAACCACCTGCCCCCAAACCTGAAGGATGTGATCTCCCTGGCCGATTTAAATATTTTCATTAGACAGGTTGAGTTCTGCCTGCAGTTTCCTCCTTTCTTTACAACATCCCCCACATCCTATCTGACCAATACACCCACACCTACTTTTGAGCTTTTATCTCACTGTTGCAGATATTGCCAACTTGGTAATGCATTGGCACAATTTTCACTTCACAAATCCTCCTCACCCAGCCTTCTCAGTTGAAAAATAAATGGAAACCCAAAGATTCCAAAGACTTTTCTTTCAAGGGCAATTTTGGTAAGATAGAATATTGCACTTTTCCCAAAATGACCATATACAATTATTAAAAAATAGCGCATGCTTGTTGGAGAAAACTGAGCAACGCATACACCTACATAGAAGAAAGCAGAAAAAACATCACCCAGATAAAAACACCCTTACCTTATTCTTTTCTGAATAGATATTTCCCTGTGAATATACTGGTTATATCACCTTAGGCAAATCACTTAAACTCTGCTTGCCTCAATTTCCTCTTTAGTACAGTAAAGAGAATTAAAGTACCTATCTCATAGGATGGTTTCGGTGTTTGAATGATTGAGTTAATATAAGTAAAGCACGTAATAAGCACTATGTATGTGCTGGCTGTTGCTATTACTATGCTTCTGCATGAGTGTCATTACACGGACACATATAGGGCGCTATTTTTATGTTATTTCTTATGTAATTTAGTTATTCGACATATTTTAGTCCAACACCTGCTTTGTACAAGACTCTTCTCTCTGTGCCGCAATACAGATAAGCAACCACATGCAGAGTACCTGCTCTCATGGGCTTGCATCCTAGAAAGGAGAACTCAACAAATTTAAAGCAATAGTAAAATTAAAGCAGAAATAATATATATATATACAGTATATGGGTGTGTCTACATGTGTGTATAAACAAGGTGATATCAAATGGTGATAAGTGCATTGCAGAGAAATCAATGTGATTGATGTGAAAATGAGTGAACGTGTGTGTGTGTGTGTGTGTGTGTGTGTGTGTGTGTGTGTGTTTTAATTAGATTGGTTGATAAGGAAGAGAGTATAGATAGAGATGAGAAGTAGGGCTAGGTCTGAGTCCGGGCCCGGGCATTCAGGAAGAGTTTACGTAGCTTGCCGGTTATCTCACAGTTAGGGCATGGGGTGAACACTAAGCTAATGAGGCAGTTCTTTTCAGAGCTTGTGGTCTTACTCTCTGTACAGTACTCACATTCACATAAACGAATACAGCTCTATGTCATAATTTTCATAATTGTGTAATAATTTATTTATAAATCTATTGTTGAACACGTAGGTAGCTTTCAAATTTTTGCTATTACAGACAATGAATGGCCTCAAACATATAGTTTTGCACACTTATCTTATCCTTAAAGTAGAATTATTCTTTCAAAAGCTGTATGCATTAAAAATATCCAAACACACTATCAGGCTGACCTACATTACGATTGCACACATTTGCACAATTACTAGTTTCTCCTCATGTTTGCCTGCATAGGCTATTATGAAAAATAAAGACCCATTGGTAATTTAATTTGCATTTTATTATTACTGAGGTTAAACATCTTTTTCACTAGCCATTTTATTTCCTTATTTTGCGAATGATCTATTCCTGCCATTTGCCCTGTTTGATACTGTGATGTTTATTTCTTGTGTATTTATAAGAGTTTTTCTTTTTTTTTTGTAATATAGGAATATGTGACTCCTTAACTGTCATGTACATTGCAAATAATTTCCCAGGTTGGCATTTATAACTTTATTTATAATATTACAATATTTTTCCATTTAAATATTTTGCATTTTTATGAATTCAATTCTCTCAGCTATCACTTAATAGTTTCTAGCTCGATGTTATTTTAAGATGGATCATTTCCACTCCAAGGTAACATTAAAATTTTCTTTTAGTAAATTAAATTTTTACATATGCAAATATTTCAAAAGTTTAGAGCTACACTGTGCTATGGCAGCCACTATCCAAATGTATCTATTAAATGTAAATTTAAATTAATAAAAATAAAATTTAAGATTTCATTACTTAGTTACATGATCCACAGTTCAAGTGCTCAGTAGCCACATGTGGCTAGTAGTTATTATTTTGGACAGTGTAGGTATATACCATTTCCATCACTGTGTGAATTTTTATTGAACAGTATTTTTTAAACTTTAGTATGCACACTTATCAAGTAGGCATCTGTTACAATGCATATCCGGACTCAGATGGTCTAGAGAGAGGTCTGGGCTTCTGCATTTTTAACAAGTTCCCAGATGTTGGTGATGCTGCAGGTTCTTGGACTACACATTGAGTTGTGAGTATCTAGATTTATTTTTACGCAAGGAATTACAAGTATTCTTGTGTGTGTGTATGTGTTTGTCTCCTTTAATTTATTTTTATTACTAATTAATATGCAATGGCATATTTATCATGTGCTAAATACCCATACTTGCTGGGGCGTTTTTCCTGGACTCTCTAACCTCTTCCACTGATTCACTGTCAATTCCTGTGCTGCTTTACAATAAAATCAATGTAGCTTTGCAGGGAGGCTTTAATATTTAGTCAAGAAACTATCTGTCAATGCGTTTTCAAGTTACGCCAAGCATCACATTTTATTTAAATTAGAATTACATTTACTCTGCAGCCAATTTAGTGAAAATTAATTATTTACAAAATTGATTCTTTCCAATCCAGAAGAAGGAAGTTCTGTGTTTTCTCATACCTTCTTTTATGTCCCTCAGAAGAATTTTACTGTTTTCTCCAAGTATCATGCTTATATTTGTATATTCAGTTGGTCTTCCTATGAGCTTATCTTATTATTTCTAGTTATTTTCCAACCACTTATTTTGGCTTTTTTGGATAGACAAAATATGGAGTCCCTTAAGAAAGTTTTCCCAGCTCAAATATGGGCCATTTTAGTGTGGTTACTTCAATTTTTTAAATATCCATCTTGAATTTTATTTTTAAAACTATAACTTCACATTCAATATATGGATGCTTCCACAAGTCGAAATAGACTCATTCGCAACTGCTTTGGTTTGTTTTTTTGGTTCTGCTTGTGCAGGACATGCCAAGAGTTGAGAACTGAAGTCGTATGTTCATTCAACAAATCCCTACTACTAGCCAGACACAATCAGTATGTGGGATCCTGGGAATAGGAAAGAAAGGCCCCACTCCCTCAGGAAGCTCAGACTAGCACACTGGGAGAATGGAATAAGTATTTTGACAGGGTATGAAAAAAATCTCATGAGTTTCGTTTTTACAATTCATGGGATGTTTTATAACATAGAGAATGAGCATCTCGTTTTGACTGTGGTAAGTCAGGATAGGCTAGTAAGGTGAGATAGAGCTGATTTTTGAAACTTGGCTAGAAATTAGCCCTTCAAAGAAGGAAGATGGTTGATATTAAAGGGGAGGGAGTTTGTTTGATTCCCTGGAGTATGTAGGTCCTTTTTGAACAAAATATCCTTTGTAAGTACAGAGATAAACATATTTTTGATATTTCTGAAATCTTCACTAGAAAATATCTGTCGAACAAGACAAAGTAGGGATGCTTGGGTCAATTCATAAATTTCCTGCCATGGGAATATTCCATTTATTACTAATTTGCTCCCTTTCACTATAAATGTAGTTTTTGTGTGTATTATTAGACCATAAATCCTGGCTTTCTTTTTAGTTACTCAGTGTTCTGGATCCCGAACACCCGTCTCACCATCGCTGCTTCATGTATGTACAACTGCTGTTGACATCTATGTGGTTGGAGGAAAAACTCATGAGGGACATAGGGCTCTCATTCTACCAAGGATTTCATTTCATGCTGTTACCAGAATGCTTAGAAATCCTAATTGGATGGGAAGGAGATTCACATTTTCCCTTGTGGAATAATTTCATTATTACAGAAGTGTCGCATCCCTAAGCTAAATGTGGAAAGAATAATAGAAATATTACAGATCATGGAGGGAAAAATCTAGAAAGGCTTTACTATAAATTATGATGACTTCGGAGAGTACATCTTGGTATGGTTGAATAGACTCCTTGAAATTTAGGGAACTGTATTGCTCAATTTCAATTCTCATTTTCTCACTCACATCACTTTCATACAAAAGCACTTCTCACCATCTGGAAGATTTATAGAATAAGGAGCAATTTCAGTGCCCTGACTCTCCTTATCTATCTGAATTCACTGAAGGGACCTATTTAACCCTAACAGGGTCAACTCTGCTAGTCAGTAGTGTAATAGAAAGAGCCAAACTCTATCCTGACTTAAGAACTTCGGAAGATGTATCAAGTAATGAGGCATCTCAGTTATATGTTTCCTATTGACATCAGGAACATCTATGTATTTTTTCCCTTTGTGATTGGCTTATTTCACTCAGCATAATGTCTTTCATCTCCATCCATACTGTAGCATGTACCAAGACTTAACTTCTCCTACTGACTGAGTAGTATTCCATTGTATGTGTGTGCCACATTTTGTGTGTCCATTCATCTACTGATGGGTGTTTAGGTTGTTTCCACATTTTGGCTCTTGTGAATAGTGCTGCAGTGAACATTTATGTACAATACAAGTGTCTGTCTGAGTCTCTCCTTTCAAGCCCTTTGGGTATATACATTGGAGTGGAATTGCGTGGTCATGCAGTAGTTCTATTTAGTTTTTTGAGGAACCGCCACACTGCTTTCCACAATGGCTGTTCCATTTTGCATTCCCACCAGCAATGAGTAGGTGTTCCAATTTCCCCACATCCTCACTGATATTTGCTATTATTATTATTACTTTTATCTTAGCCATCCTCCAAAAAAACCCATTGTTGTCAAGTCAATTACAACCCATAAATACCCTATAGGACAGAGTAGAACTACCTCATAGGGTTTCCAAGGAGCAGCTGACAGATTCGAACTGCCGACCTTTGGGTTAGCGGCTGAGCTCTTAACAACTGCACCATCAGGGCTCCTTAACCATCCTAGTAGAAGAGAAATGATATCTCATTGTGGTTTTGATTTTCATCTCTCTGATGGCTAATGACGCTGGGAATCTTTTCATGTGTTTGGTTTCCATTTGAATGTTCTTTTTGGTGAAATGTCTATTCAAGTCCTTTGCCCAATTTATAATTGTATAACCTCACTTATATAAAGACAAGAAAAGGCAAATGTATAGAGAACAAATTTATTAGTGATTACCAGGGATGGGAGGGATGGGGAAAGGAGGCGTTAATAGTGTTGGAAATATTGCATTGATTAAGGATAGAGTTGCACAGCCGATTATTGTAATTACTGTCAATAAGTTGTATGTCTGTAAAAATTTGAATCGGCAAAAGGTGTGATATAGATATATGTCTTATATATCTAGCGCTTCTATAACAGAAATACCACAAGTGGATGGCTTTAACAAACAGAAGTTTATTCTCTCATCGTTTAGGAGGCTAGAAGTCTGAATTCAGGGCAACAGCTCTAAGAGAAGACTTTCTCTCTCTGTTGGCTCTGGGGGAAGGTCCTTGTTATCAGTCTTCCACTGGTCTAGGAGCTTCTCTGCACAGAGACCCCGAGTTCAAAGGATGCATTCCACTCCTGGCTCTTCTTGCTTGGTGGTAATGAGGTCCCTCCCCTCTCTGCTCGCTTCTCTCTTTTATATCCCAAAAAAGACTGGCACAAAATACAACCTAATCCTGTAGATTGTATCCTGCCTCATTAACATATCTGTCTCTAACCCTGCCTCATTAACATCATAGAGGTTAGGATTTACAACACATAGGGAAATTACAGCAGATCACAAAATGGAGGACAACTGCAGAATATTGGGAATTATGGCCTAGCCAACTTGACACATATTTTTGGGGGACAAAATTCAATCCATAACAGCTACTAAAAAAATAAAAACATAATAGCAGCGGAGGATGCTTATGCACAGCCAAAAACCTCATGGAATTTTGTTCCTTGGTTTGGTGGTTTAGGGTTATGGTTTCATGGGACATCCCAGTTAATTGGCCTAATAACATGTGTAGTGCTTCTGTTCTACCTCTTTCGTTTGGCGGTTTAGGGTTATGGTTTCATGGGACATCCCAGTTAATCGGCCTAATAACATGTGTAGTGCTTCTGTTCTATCTCCTCATTCATTGTGTAGTGCCTAGGGACTTAAAAGCTTACAAGTGGTCACCCAAGGCACAATAGTCGTTCTCTATTTGCCTGGAGCAACAGAAGAAGGAGAGTCAGGAATACGAGGAGGATATAGAATGTGTGGCTAATTGCCTCCATGAACAACTTCTTCTTTTGTCATGAGACCAGAAGAACTGGATGGTGCCTGGCTACCGTTACTAAACATTTTGATCAAACATTCTATAGAAGAATCCTAATCAAAAGGGAAAATAGAGAGCAGGATTTCAACTTATCTTGTCCTCTAGACTTCCTGGAGCCATGAAGGTTGGGTGAACCCCTGAAAATATATCCCTGAGCTAATCTTTAAACCGTAAACCAAAAATATCCCCTGAAGTCTTCTTGAAACGAAATGGTAGTTTAGCTTAATTAGTAAAAAATGTCTGCCTTGAGCATTATGCACTTTTAAGAACTACGTATATGGGATCAAATTGATAATAGCAACTCAAAAGACTAGATGGGAACCTTAGGGGGCAGTGAATTTATGTTAAAGGGGAATAATAACTCAGAAAACAGTGAGAATGATTACACAGCTCAAAAAAATGTAATCAGTGTAACTAAATGGTACATGTAGATGCTGTTGAATTGGTTTATGTTTTGCTATGTATATTCTCAACAACAAATTTTAAAAATTTAAAAAGTACATATATTTCTTTATCACACATTTGCATTTTTTATTGTTGTGAAAAAGATATATAACACAACATTTTACAATTCAACATTTTTTACAGGTACAATTCAGTGAAATCAATCACGTTAGTCAACACATTTGCTTTTTAAAATATGTTAATAACATAATATGGTTGGCTTCTCTTGTGATTCTATGTATTTTATTCTACATATTAACAAATATTATTCTGGTAAAAAAAGAAATATCTATGTATTTTATAAAGACTCTCAAGAAATAAACCAACACATGCTAGAATTGAGACGTTTTAGTCTCTCTGTACATTTATTCTTAAAATTTTTATTTTGTTCAATGTATTTTTTTCTGGATACTCTTCGAATGAATTTAAATGAGTTTTTCACTTGGTTCTAAGATTATTTGAAAGAATGTAGATCCTTTTCTATTTCACTTAGTGGGACCTTAGTGGGACCTTATTGGGACCTGTAGTGATACTTCTGGGGCCAATCTGAACACTGACCTCCAAAGTTACCATAAACTTCTACAGACAAATATGTCTCCAGAGAAGAAATTGCTCAAGCAGCAGGCAGTGAGATGTTCATAAGTTTTTCACAAATTAAAAATATTAAATTTAAGGGGCCATCCATTATTTTGAACATGCTTTCCCTATTCTTCTGTGATAAAAATTTCTATTTTTGAGGTTTTTTTTGGTAATAAATACTAGTTTTTGTTTGTTTAACAGTTGGCAACTATAACTCAAGCTCTCCTCACTTTATTCTAATTTTAATCTGGTATTTTAACCCAATAATTAATAATTCTGGTACATGAAATCAAGATGTATTGGAACTACTATGTTGGCAAAGATCATGAGACATATAGTCAGCACAATGAGCATGGATCCTTGTCCCAATGAGCCAATGAGTATGAAACCTAAAGCAAGTCATTTTACATCTCTGGCTAGTATTTTTTCCATTGTGTTGAATATGGGCTTTACACTAGAGCATTCTAGGTCTCTATGGTTCAAAACTGTAGCCACCCAAACCTGATAGAATTATCAGTCATTATAAAATATTTCCACTTCCTGAAATCATGTCTTTCCTATAATTTCCTTATAAAGAACTTTTCTGCCTTTGATCATATGCTGAAAGACAACTTCTATGAGAACACTTCGCTCTCAAAGTAATGATACATCGGTCAACCTCTTGATCACAGTGTGGTGGTTGTTACTGGTTTATAAGTGGTGATAAAAGTGATGAGGTACTTTTCTACAATGTGCTGTTTTCAGAACCTTTATAAGAGAGAACGGGGCAGGGGAGAAAGAGAGAGAAATATGTGGTCTCTTCTTCTCAAGTATATTCCTTTCCTTCTCTTCATCTACTGAATCTTTCAGAGTGCTTCATATAATTAAATAGAAGTTCTGTTCCAACGAAGAGTTGGATGCATGGAGACCAGGAGATAAATGATTAGCTTAAGAAATGCACTTTAGGGCATTTGAAAATGGAAAGCTCTATACAAATCAAATGTGTCGATTACTTGCTCACAAGTTAAACAAAACACAATTCACAAAATCAAAAAACAGCTCTAGGTAACATTTAAAAATTAGGAAGGTGAATTTAAGTTTATTATTATTTTATGGGCTATTGATGCATGAAAAATTAGTTGACGTTCAGAACACATTTTTTTCTAGGAAATTAGTTAAGAATTTAGGTGTTTAGAATAACTCTTGGTAAAATCAGCTTACAAGCGAAGGTCATTTACAACAATCAGTTTTTGGAAAATAATACGGCAGAAAAAAATCTACAGGTCATTATTAAATAATAAGCTCATTTTTACTCTCTAGAAATTGATATTTTTACCCAAATTAAGCAAAAACTTATTGCTTATTGTTAATTTTGCTATAATATAAATTTACCAAATTTACGTGATAAACATCTGCATTATACTTTTACTCTGATAAAAAGCAACTTTGATAAAAAGAAAACAGGAATACATACACGTATTTGAGTTGTGATGTATAGCATGATTCAGTAGGATAATAGGAACAGAAGAAGAAGGGTCCTTAAGAAATGTGGGACGTAAGTGACTTCAAATCATTTCAACAGTGAGTCTATAGGAGTTAGTGTCACACATGCCATAGTTATTTCACATCTTATTTTAGTTAAAAAAAGTGCACCTTGAGCGAGACCTTTGTTCCACGTACGTGTGCAGTGTGCATATACTTTTCTAAGTGGGGTAGTTTTGTTCTCATGCCATGGGAGCAGGTGGCATGAAGCTGTTTTGATGAGGTTAAAAGGCTCCTCCCCTCTTTCCCCAAGCAGCAGCCTGAAGTACGTCAGCAGTAATTGTGTGCATGGTTCGGCTGTACAGGGAGGGTGGAGGCAAAACTGATATCAAATCAAGGTATCAAACTGAGGTCTGGATGTTCCATTTAAGTTGCTGCTCATTTTCATTAGTCATGCCAGGGACGAAAGGCTTATAACTTAAATATCGTCTGTAATAAAAACAGATTTTTGGTAGATGTATATATATATATTTTTATTTTATTTTATTTTTTCTCCATAAAGACTGAATTAGTGGTGTAGTGGTTGTAAATGAAGGGGTTTCTTTACTCTCTTTTCATTTTATTATTTACTAATCAGACTTCGGCACAGTTAGCTGAAAGAGAAGGGATCTGTTGCCTAGATGAGAGGTCTTTAATGAGGATGGGAGCCCCCGGGGAGCAGAAATCTGAAGTAGAACGATGCTGCTTTCGGGTCTCTTGTCATTTCTTCTGTTGCTTCCTCTCCCTTTTCCAATGGGCCTAGTGAGCAGGAACTATCCAAGGTGCTAGAATGCTGGTAGCTCTGCCGTTCAATGCAGATAGATTGCAGAAACAGAGAAGAAAGATTACTGCTTATTTCAGAAGGTAGGTTCTTTGTTTCAGAATCCCTGATTAATCAGCAGCAGCAGCAACAGACTGAGGCAGCTGGAGAGGAGAGAGAGAAGCAGGAAGGGAGGGAGACAGGGGCAGGGAGGGAGGGAGGGAGGAGAAAGAGAGAGAGAATGAGAGAGAGAGGGCTGGTTGTCACGGGGGAGGGACGATGCCACAAGCTAGGCTGCTCCAAACCTTCTATATGTAAGTGGCAATGAGAAACAGCATCTTTTTGACTGAAAGGAGACATTTAGAAAGGATGTTTCTGATTTTTTGTTTTCATTTATTTTTGTCTTCACGGAATATAATCAAATGAGGCACCTTAGCCAGCCTGGGTGATTGCTTCTGGTCTTGTAATCATCTGTGTAACAAAGTGGGTAAAATCATTCCATTTCTTCCCTGCTGGACCTGGAAGGAGAGAGGCTGTCTGTTCATCCCCACCCATTAACTATGCCCTTTTTCCTCCGAATGTCGATTTAAGGAAGCGAGCACCTGTCTTCTGCCACTGCATCTTCCTAGCAAACTTTAAAGGCCATTTTATCTGATAGGAGGAACATCAATAATGTTCTGATCTCTGGTGATGAAGATCCTGGGAGTGGACACTTCTCCCGTCCAGATACAATGCACTTTAATTGAAGAAAAACTGAGCTGAACTACAAGTCTATTTCTTATGGTGCTGGATTACTCCTGCAGAACTGCCCTGGGATCAACTGTGAGACAGGGCTCTGGCAAATACAAGTCACCTTCTGATCATTGCACTTAGCACTCCTTGGGGACTTAAATTTTGGTATGTATCTCATTTTTCAGATTCTCTAAGCATGCTCATTGATTCCAGCACTAAGTAGATTAAGCAATCTGTTTACGAAATGGAATGGATTTTAGCTAGGGATACTTAATGCTGAAGTTTGCATGTCTTATTAGATGAAGCAGAAATAAAGCCACAGCGAAGGCATCCAGGGCTTTAATGAGTCTCTGGCTATTTTGTACCTTCTCACACACTTAGTTTCACTACCATAGATAGGGTTAATCTGGGTTTTCATTAATAAAATAAATGCTGAAGTATTAAAGGCATTTAAAATATTTTCCAGGGTATTAATTGCATTCATATTGTACCTGCTAGCTATTTATCTGCTATTCCATACCATAAATATTTTACAACAGTCTCTTAGCACGTTTGTATCAGCAGGGAGAGCCCAATTTCACCTTCTCAGGAAAAAAAAAAGCTACCTGCCACACACCAAAGTTGAGACTGCCTCTTTCTAATTAGACAGAAACCTCTTTAAGAAATATATCATTTAATATCACCTAGTATCAGGAAGATATCATTAGTCTCTTCACATGAATATTTTCTAAAGAACTTCACATGGACTTATTTTACTTGGGACACCTACTTATTTCCTCAGAGTGTCTTCATTCTAATTTTTATAACTACCAGCAGTATTTTAAATACAAGAAATTTAGCTATGCTATATCTGGATGAACTATTACCTGAAATAATATTGTTCATTCTCATTAGGAAATACTAAAGTTATGTTGGCACCATAGAACTGTATTTTTTTCCCCTAATTATAGCTAAAATAGAAGGGAATCAGATGGAAGAGTTTACACAGTGGAGTTTTGGTCATTTTAATATGCAAACATTTATAACCAAGTAGTGTCGAATAATGAATATAGAGTAATAGTGTAAATGAACTCCCCTCCTAATTCTTTGCATTTCAGATAATGCTGCAGTTTATTTTCTGTAATGTCAAGTGCTAATTACAAAAATTAATATGAGAAACTGTGAACCATAAATGCCCAAATTTTGTTTTTCTGAGACAAGTGCAACACATGCTTGCCAACTCAGCAAAGAAGGGGACTCTGTGAAGGGCATTGACTTTAGAAAATGAGTGAAAACAGACCTAAGAAAAATATCACAACTTCGACTGTACAGAAGCCCATGAACTTGAGGAATCTGTAAAGTTTAGAGGGAGAAGAAATGTAAAAATCCTAAAGACAAGAAGGTTGACTGTTGTTTAAAAAAAAAAAAAAAAAAAAATCACAGACTCCCAATCCAATTAGATGGTTTCTATCATAGCTCCAGTCAGCAATTTATTAAACTGACTATATCTATTTTGCAAATACTGTCTTGCAAGCATCTGCAACCATTTGGCCCAAGGCTCAGAAAAGTACCCCATGAGTCCTAATATTAGCAGAAATAGGCAGTCTCTTTAGAGAATGGACGGATAGCACCCGGACAACCTGGAGGTTGGGGGAGATATCTGATTTACGATGCTACTACATTAACATGGTTTGTGCCCATCTTACCCATTTTGGAAAGGGAGATAGTGAAGAAAAACTCACTGCAAAGTGATCTGCTTTCAGAAAAAAAAAAAGCAATCAGTGTCTTTGTAGTCACTTCAACAAGCTTTCTTGGTTTAACTTCAACAGTTCCCATTTGGAGCAAAACAGCTGCATTTTGATGACATTGGGAATGAGAAAATGAGTGTGACCATTTGCGGTAGTGGGGGTAGAGTTTCAAGCATAATCAAAGTGAAACTACAGGACTCGTTTTCGACAGATTAGAAGATTTTATCAGAAAAACCATTTTTACATGGTTTACATGGATTGTGTGTTGTAACCCAATGATCTATTCTGTTGCTTTGGTCCTACACAAAGTCAGCAAATTTTAGATGTTAATTTGCATATGTATTTTACATATGTATATGAGATCTGATTATTTAAATGCTTATATTTTCGTATACCATGTGTTTTCAAATAAGTCCATGTACACGCACAAAATGTAAAAGATCTTTTTCTCTTGATGGACAGAAGAAAAAAAAAAGTCAAATTGACTTGGGAAACTTTTATTTGGTTGGATCCATACTACTGGGCAAAATAGGATTCTCTATCTCAGAAAAGATGAAATGTTTGGAAATATGGCAGGGAAAATCAAACTTTAGTAACTCAAATTCTAATAACTTCCTAACAACATTGAGTCGGTTGTTTGCAAACCTAAGAAATAAATAAAAGGTGAGGAATTGAAAAAGCTACCAATGCACAAATAAATCGAAAAACATCCATGTGCAGTGAATGCAAAATGTCTAGGCTTTATGAGGGAATTTATTTCCTCGTGTGCGTTGTGTTGTTCCTGCTTAAGACAAATAGCATTATAATTATAGCACAACATTAACTTTACCTTCTTCTACTGATAACATCTTGCAGAGTGAACTGCGACCTAAAATTTAAAGAGCTTCTTATAGAATGTCAAGAATTGAAGAGCAACCCTTCCCCAACTAGTAATTTTCCTACCTTTACCTCTCAGTGAATGTGGCAAATATCCATATTAATGGGAGCTACACAACTGTAGATCTTGGAAAATCAAAGCTTCAGGTAGAGATCAGCTCCATTTCAGAAATTCTAGGTAACCGCTCTGAGAAAAAAGAACCAGTGCCTATGAGAGAGGCAGTGGGCTAATTTCCTTCGATGATACTAGTATCTATATAACTCTGCATTTGGCGAATGGTGGTAAATGGTCCATCAGAAACATCTTTCTGACAACTCAGTTCACACACCTGCTTGAGCCGATTCTGACAGAGTCAGAGTGGTTGATACCACAATGCATGACATTACACTAAAGGAAGAATTTCTTCTGATTTTTAAGAAAAAGAAGTTCCTAAACATGTATGAAAAGTAAACTGGCATGGCTAATATTTAGCTGATCCTTTTTGTACATCTCTTCTTTAACAGCCTGTGATTAATCATAGCCCTCTATATCATGGATGAACCCAATCTTGACACCCCTTGGTGCCAAATTAAATACTCTCTGGTAAATTCGAGACTACACAAAATTGACACCTTAATTTACAAAGAGAATAACCCACATAAATGGAGGATTGTAGTTAACTATTTTTTTTGCATACATTTAATAAAAAATGCTCTCATTTTTTTGCGGGGTAGGGTTTAATACTAAAAGTTATGTGGTGTCTCTTCTTGGGTTCCTTGGACGAAAATAGCAGCTATAGAAAGGTAGAAAAAAGAAAGTGAATTTTTTATGTTTCCATGGATTCTATTTAGACCTACTTGTGTATATTTTATGCTCTGCAAGTATATGTAATGGATAGTTTTATTTCATTGGAAACAAATGTAAAGAAATATAATGCTACATGAAGCCCCAAGTTCAGCATTAGTGAGATGCGTTGATGTTTTTAAACAAAAGAAAATAAGAACATGGTTAATTCAATAAATAGCTAAATGTTGAGTGTTTAAAATATGGTGTGAATCCCAGTACTTTGAACTGATGCATCTTATCTGAGTAGAGAAAAATTTCAGATTCTGGGAAATGTCACAATATTATACAAAATTACCTTTGTGAAGGGGTGTGGCCAGCAGGAAGTAAGTAAGGAAAGTGAAAAGGTGAAATACAGTAAAACTGAGTAATTAACTATCCAATCGGATTTAGGCCAATATCTGTAACTCTTATTAGAATTGTGGTGATATTAAATACAGCAGACCGAAAATTAGACCGAAGAAGTTTCATGAATGCAGGATAGAGCTGGGGAGGAGAGGCGTAAAGTGAGGACATGCAGCTATTCACGTATTGTAGGGGATTTCCATCTTGGTGATTTTACATGCTTTCCCAGAAAAGTCCCTAACACATAATAGTCAACATTAAGAGCTATTTGCAGGTAAGCATCCCTACTGATGTTTAGAAAGACACTTGTTTAAAAAGTCTAGGGCCAATGATAAAAAGTCCAATGGGAGCAGAAGAGAAGCAGGTAATGCAGATAAGTGAGGCAAGCTGCCTCTGAGTCACACTGAGAGAGCTGTAGGGACTGGGAAGTCCTGGAGAACAGAGGCCTGGACAGAAGCAGACCTCAGCCTGCTCCAGAGACAGAGACAGAGGCTGCCAAGAGACAGCGAGACCTAGTGTTATCTGGTTTACTAATGTTTTCAAGAGAATCCAGAGACCCACATTTTTGTGTGAAATCTCCAAATTTTAAGTGTTGGCTAAAAATTCCAAGGGGGAAAAATATTAAACAAAACCTGTATTATTTAGATCAACAGCATGCAGTTCAAAGAAAACAGCCCTGCCTGGAGAAAGAAGACCACAGATAGCAGTTTTCAACCAATGCTCTGTTGCCATCAAGTCGATTCCGACTCGTAGTGACCCTGTGCGCTATGAAGGGCTAAAAGGCTTTACTTATTTTGAGCAAAACTGGCTGCAGACGTATGACAGCAAGAATAAAACCTGCCCATAGAAAAGCAAACGTTCCCCTTCAGTCTTGTCCACTCTGGTGCCACAAATATTATGTGCACCGATTTAAGGGTTGCTACTCATAGGAGCCCTGATGGCACAGTGGTTAATGAGTCAGAATCAACTCAATGGCAATGGGTTTGTTTTTTTTAAGGGTCGTTAAAGAATTCCTGGTGGCGCAATGGTTAAAAGCTTGGATGCTAACTGAAAGGTTGGCAGTTCAAACCCCCCAGCCTCTCGGTCGGCAGAGCAGCCTCTCTCCTCCAGGTGATATCTCCAGCTAAATCAGGGTAAATAAGAAAGGCTATCTTGTTCTGGCGCAGTGGTTAAGCGTTTGGCTGCTAATCAAAAGGTGAGCAGTTTGAATCCACCAGCTACTCCTTGGAAACCCTTTGAGGAAGCTCTACTCTCTCCTATAGGGTTGCTACGAGTTAGAATCAACTTGCTGTCAGATCTAACTCATAGACACCCTATAGGACAGAGCAGAACTGCCCGATAGTGTTTCCAAAGCTGTCGTCTTTAGGGAAGCAGCCTGCCACATCTTTCTACTACTGTGCCGTCAGGGCTCCTTATAGTGATATTAGTAACCAATAATTGTGCTCACATTTATCGAACACTTTTTCATTTACATGTATTTTCTAACTGAATCCTCACAGCAACGTATAGAGATAAGTTCTATTCTGATCCCCATTTTAAAAATGTGGAAACTGAATCTTAAAGAAGTTAATTAATTTGCCCGGAGTCATAGGCCTTGGGGTGCCTATTGAGATTTTTAGGCCATACTGCTCGACTCAGTTCTCCCTTTCAGAACCGCCTTATTACCACTCCTACATTACAAACTACCTTGTACGTGTGGATAAATAGGCAGACAAGTGTCATGCTTAAACACTGATATGCTCTAAGTCCATTTTTAGCAGTTGGAGCCCTGGTGGCGCAGTGGCTAAGAGCTATGGCCCACTACGCTGCTAACCAAAAGGTTGGCAGTTCAAATCCACCAGCTGCTCCTTGGAAACCCTATGAGGCAGTTCTACTCTGTCCTATAGGCTTGCTATGAGTTGGAATTGACTCAACGGCAACCGGTGTGTTGTGGAGGGGTGGCATAAATGGTTAAATGCTCATCTACTAACTAGGAGCTCTGGTTGCACAGTGGTTAAGCACTGGGCTGCTAATGGAAAATTGGCGGTTCGAGCCCACCAGCTGCTCTGCAAGAGAAAGATGTGGCAGTCTGCTTCCATAAGGATGAAATCCAAAAACTAAACCCATTGCCACTGAGTTGATTCTGACTCATAGTAACCCTACAGGACAGAGTAGAACCTCCCCATAGGATTTCCAAGGCTACAAATATTTACAGAAACTGACGGACACGTCTTTCTCCCTGAAGTGGCTTATGAGTTTGAAACGTCAACCTTTTGATTAGTAGCCAAGTGCTTAACCATTGTGCCACCAGGGCTCCTCTGTAATAATTACAGCCTTAGAACCCTATGGTGTTGCTGTGAGTTGGAATCAACTCCACAGCAATGGGTTTAGTATTTTCTTCCTTTCTTTTTGAATTACAAACAGAAAGGTTGGTGGTTTGAACCCACCCAGAGGCACCTTGGAAGAAAGGCCTGGTGATCAGTTTCCAAAAAGTCACAGCCTTGAAAACCCTATGAAGCACAGTTCTACTCTGCACACATGGGGTTGCCATGAGTCAAATCAACTTGACAACAAGGAGTTTTTTTAAATTCGTTTTTGAAATCTATGTGTGATTGTTGAACAGTATTCCTTATCCACCCTCAACAACAGTGGCAATAAACCATGACAAACTAGTGAATGGGCCACTGCCGCCTGAATCAGTGCCCCCATCACACTGTACTGCAATTGTTTATTTATTGGATTCCTATACTGCACTGTGAAAATCTAGAGGGAGCACAGTTTCCTTTGACTATTCTGCCTTTGGAACACTGGTGGAACGGAGGTTAAGCACTTGGCTGCTAACCAAAAGGCTGGCAGTTCGAATCCACCAGCCGCTCCTTGGAAACTCTATGAGGACAATTCTACTCTCTCCTACAGGGTCACTATGAGCTGGAATTGACTCAACTGCAATGGGTTATTCTGCCTTCATTAGTGCTTGGTTCATAATAGGTGTCCAATAAACTCTCGAATAAATGAGGAATCACAAAATTAAATCCTTCTCTAGAAGAAGATGGCTTGAGCTTGTGTACAGCTTTCATCCAATTTTCATTACTCTGAAGCTTTACTAGATGTCACGGTTGATATTCATCTCAAAAATTCACACTTCAATTTTTTAAAACCTTATTGGACAAAGTTCCATAGTATGAATACCTTATAATATTATTATTTTGATATTTTCTCAAAACAAAAATAATTTAAACTGCAGCCAACTTGAAAGACCGCATAGGAAGATAATGAAATTCCAGAGGTGAACCATTAACCTTGCATTTAGAATGTTAAATTGTATAGAGAATTGCTGGTGTCACTTGGATTGGAGGAAAATTTAGGAGGGGAGTAGGAACCTTTGGATAATGCCTTACACAATTGGGAAATGTACATTTTTGCTCCAGGGCAGAGTGGGAGTGAGCATCTTCCATCCTGAGGCATTACCTCCAGAATCCATGTAATACTGACTTGGCTTGCTTAACTGCAGTGGAATTAATTGCCATAAAGTTATGCAGATCTTTTTTTTACCTGAGCACACCCAGTGCTGGAATCCTTGGTAGAAGTGAATTCCCGATAATGGTAATGCTTTAGTTCCCTGAGATTCATGCTCTTGTATGTGTTTTTTTTTTTTTTTCTCTGTAAGTTTGAATCATTTGTAGCTAGCATTAATCTCCTATTCCTAAGTATGCCCACCACTTAAGCATCTAATCTGATGGGCTGATATTAAAATACAGTTTATTACATTAGATAGTTGGAATTAAAAGTCCATTTCATTTGCCAATGCGTTAAGGCTTAAAACCGAACAAAACATAACATAACAAAAAAATTATGAGTCAACAAACAACTCTTTTACCCTCTAGTTTCAACAACTTCTTACAGAATGAGGAATAAATTCTAAATTCAGAGTGGGCTTCAAACAATGTATGGATTGACTGGCAGCTGAAATGCTAATAAATTCTGATAAGAATGAAAGTTTCCACAGCTATGATTTGGGTTGCAGAAAATGCTTATACTTGTAAAAATATCAGAATAGAAATAATCTGTAATTGCAGAAAATGAAAGGCTGGGACTTCTACATTAAACAGTCAAACCGATAGTTTCAAAAAACTTTTGTGAAGAAACAGATGTAGGGATAGCTTATAACTTTTAAGTGGCCAACGTTTTCCCCTTGCTAATTGACTTTGATTTTTTCTATCTGACTCAGATATGCCACTATTCTATATCACAGTGCATATTCAACTGAGGAGACTAAGCTTACTTATCTTGAATGTAGTTATTTATACTTTGGTTCTTTCTTTTTTTAATTTGATTAAAGCATAATTCTATAACCTCTGGCTTGACTGATTTTGAGATCTGTGCTTCAAAGCATGCTAAGTTTCATAGACTACTTGGTTATATAGCCATTCATCCATTCACATATACCCATTTAATACTACTGCTTCTGCCAATTCCTCTCGCACTTTTATTATGATAATACTAGCTGGGATTGATTGTATGCTTCGGAAACCCTGGTGGTGTGGTGGTTAAGAGTTCGGCTGCTAACCAAAAGGTCAGCAGTTCGAATCCACCAGGTGGTCCTTGGAAACCCTATGGGGCAGTTCTACTCTGTCCTATACGGTCACTAGGAGTCGGAATCCACTCGACAGCAACGAGTTTGGTTTGGTTTTTGGTTTTAGAATTGCCAAACTCTATGCTAAATTCTTTACAGTCATCACCTCTGTTAATGTCACAACAGCGTGAGCGGGGGCTATTATTGACATCATTTTACAAATAAGAGTAATGTGTATTGGTTGAAAGTCTTACTTTTTTTGTTTTGTGTTGATTTGGTTTTGTTTGCTCAGGAATCCTTTCTATGGCTCTGATTTTAAAACTTTCCAGCAGCTATAATATAACAGTCGTCAGTGCTTGAAATACCAGACTGGTCAGGATTAACGTGGTCCTGGTGAGCTATGATTCTTGAGTTAGCCATTACAGACCACCGTTTCCGGAAAGTAATGGAGGGCCATAAAGGGATCCTTTTCTAGACAAATTATCTTGTTCATTTCTTTTTTCTTGATTACTGTTATATTGTGCATGAATAATGCAGATTCATAAATTTTCATTTAAAATTTAAAAACACAGTAAGAGCACCCTTTCCAGTTAATTATATCATTGTATTTGAAATTGAACATAAAGGTCTTTATGGGCCTTAGAAATAAATGAAGCTTGGCTCTGATATCACTTATTGGTATAAGGACAAATTTTTGAGACACAGAATCAGGAGTCTAATTACTTAAAACAAATCTTTTTCCTCCAGCACAGTAATTGCAGGTCATGTTATCTTTCAGTGCAAGAATTTTTGCCTTTGCCCTGCTAATGTTGCTACTTTGAGAGAGTGTTTGCTACTTAGGCAGGACTCATTTAATATTTACTTAAACTACTCTGTCTGTAATTTCTAGTAAGACGTTGCCTCTGAATAGATTTCACCATAAGTATTGGAGATTATCCCCACTCTCGATGAATTTATAACGTGTTCTCATCCTGCAGGAAGTGCTCCTTTTTACGTGATCTCCTCAAAGATGATGAGTTCTAATCCCGAGGAGGACCCTTTGGACGCATTTCTCCAGTACATTGAGGATATGGGGATGAAGGCCTATGATGGCTTGGTTATTCAGAATGCATCCGACATCGCTCGAGAAAATGATCGCTTGAGAAATGAAACAAACCTGGCCTACTTGAAGGAGAAGAATGAGAAACGCCGAAGACAAGAAGAAGCAATAAAACGGTAAGGATGAATAAAAGTTTTTCAAGTTTTGCACGCGTGAGGAACTCAGTGAGTGCTGCAGAGGCTGTGACATTGTCTCCTGGTCTAGAAAGAGCTTGTCAAAGTTGGTTCGACTTGATGAGACAATGTAAAGTGGTAGCTCAACTGTAACAAAAACACAATCCATGCTCCTGACAGGTCTTCGCCTGAGTTAACAAAAGTTACTTCCTTGTGTGTTGTGCATAGGAAGGTGCAGGTGGGATGGGGAAATTCAGTACCCTCCAAATAAAAGGTCTAACTGAACAATGTAGGAGACCTGGTGGTGCTGTAGTTAAGTGTTCAGCTGCTGACCAAAAAAGTTGGCAGGTCGAATCCACCAGCTGCTCCCTGGAAACCCTGTAGGGCAGTTCTACTCTGTCCTATAGGGTCGCTATGAGTCAGAATCAACTCGACGGCAACGGGTTTGATTTGAACAATCTCTCGATAAATCACAAGGGAACACAAACATCCACACACACACTTCCTTTGAAAGCTAAAGTTTGATGGAAATCCAACTTTAATGGTCTTCATTTAGAGCTATTACCTTATAATAGAGTTTATCTTCTTCCTAGATTATGACCAATAGTAAGAATTATGTGAGCCTCTAAAGGTGGGCAGAACCTTCAGTGTGTGCTCTCTGCACAGAATTTTATGACTATTGCGTTGACTTCTGGTACCAAGTGTTCCAGGTTTGTTCGAATGAAATGACTTTTTGTTGTTGTTGCAACACCTATGAGCTACAAGGAAATAAGTCCCAGAATTGCAGTCTTCCAAACTGAGGTTAAGTTTCCTAGGGCACTGAGAGGCGAGAAAAATGATGAACATCTTTTGATTTTTTTTAAAGAACATTACAGTGTTTTCAGTGAGTGTATGTGTGTGTGTGTGTTTTCCAGTGATAGAAGTGGATATGATATCCATGTTTTGTTTGATAGAGTTCTTTTCTTCAGTGGAGTCCATTTGCTAAGTGCAAGTATTGAGAATTTAGGAAAGTAATTCATAACAATTAGCTGAATAACTGAGCACAAATTTAAAAAAAAAAAAACACTGCCATCAAGTTGCTTCCAACTTATAGTGACCCTATAGGACAGAGTAGAACTGCCGCATAGGGCTTCCAAGGCTGTAACCTTTGTGGAAGCCAACTACCACATCTTTCTCCCACGGAGCAGCTGATGAGTTGGAGCTGCCTGACCTTTTGGTTAGCAGCTGAGTGCTTTAACCACTGTACCACCGAGACACAAATAGTTATATTTTGATGATCAGCGAGTGGATTTGTCATCTAACTGGCATTAATACTTTCACTTTTGCCTACTCTCTGAACAACATGGTATTTTGGAAAAGAAAATATTCTTTTAAGGTGAGTTATTCACCCATATGGAAACCCTGGTGGCACAACGGTTAAGAGCTACAGCTGCTAACCAAAAGGTCAACAGTTCAAATCCACCAGACGATCCTTGTAAACTCTATAAGGCAGTTTTACTCTGACATATAGGGTTGCTATGAGTCGGGATCGACTAGATAGCAACGGGTTTGGTTTGGTTTTGGTTTTTCACCCATATAAAAAACTAGTTGAGGGCAAACTGGTGGCATAGTGGTTAAGAGCTCAGCTGCTAACCAGAAGATTGGCAGTTTGAATCCACTAGCTGCTCCTTGGAAATGCTATGAGGAACTTCTACTCTGCCCTATGGGGTCGCTATGAGTCGAAATAGACCCGATGGCAATGGGTTTGGTTTTTTGGTTGGTTACTACAATAATTTAATGGCAGGTAGCTTTATATTTAAAAAAAGATTTGTAAATTAAAAAAAAAAAAAAACTAAGTAGAATGTTGTGGAGAATTATGTTGAAAGGAATGTGGACTATTAAAATGTAAAGCTATTTCCTGTGGACTATTAAAATGTAAATTTATTCAGTTACTGGGTATCAAAATGTTTGTAAAAAATCTGCACTTGGTAAACATTTTCACAATTACATATATTTATTTTTAAAGTCAGTTTGGTGTTTGAAATTATGCTTTTTTTAATTTCTACCAAATTTTAATTGATCTCACAGATACTTTTTCTAGTTGCACTAAATATCCTTCCTTAGGACAATTTTTCGGTGAAGTACTCTTGATGGACTTCTGTGTGTATGTGAGCATTTCACTTTACTTTTATGAGTCTGTGTTTTCTGAATTTTATAATAGAAAGAATGGCTTACATGATTTCTAAAGCAACTTAAACTCTAACATAGAAAATTCTCCAATCCTGGCCTTAAAACTCTACAATTCATTTTTTCCCATAAGCAAATATATATAGAATTTACTTGTTGAATCATTGGATTATATTACACAGCACCCAAAAAAAGGCTTATCACTATACTACTAGTTTCTGTGTTTCATAAACAACCTTCAGAGGATTTCTATTTAAAGATCACAGAGATGAAGAAAACTACAATGGCTAATATTTAGGTGATTTACTGCTCAGTGTTCAAGGGGACTTAAGGAACAACTCCAAGGAAGTCTAAATCCAAGGGGTTACATCCGCAGGTATAGGGATTAGGATTTACAACATATATTTTGGGGGAACACAATTCAATCCATAACAGGCACCATCAGAATTTGCTGATGGATAAGATGTAGGATTTGAGTAAAAGAAAAAAATCAAAAATGTCTCTCAGGTTTGTTTAGTTGTTTTTTTTTTGTTACTGTTGTTATTGTTTTGTTTTTGCCTGAACAACTAGAAGAATGATGTTTACATTTACTGAAATGGCAAAGGTTAGAAGAGAATCAAGATTAGGCTAAATGGTGGGGCAATAGATGTTCATTTTTGGTATGCCAATTTTGAGAGACCTTTTAGATATCCAAGTGGAGACGCTGAGTAGGCAGTTGGATAAAGAATCTGGAACTTATGGTAGAGATCAAAGCTGGAGGTACAAATATGACAGGTAGAAGTCTATAGATTGTGTAGTCATAGGACTAGAAGACATCTAGGACCTAAATTTAGATAGATAAAATGTAAGCAACTAGGACTGAGCCCTGGGCCACCGACCTATTTCAATGATAGGAAGAGGAAAAACCAGTGAAAGAGAAGAGCCACAAAGGGAAGTAATGCCTTGGAAGGGAGGCGAAATGGCAAAAATGATTCACAAAGAGGGAGAGATTTTGCTGGCAGATCAAATATGTTGAAGCCTGAGAATTGTCCAGTGACCTTTACAACACTGGTGTTGTCGAAAAGAACAGTTTCAGTGGCGAGCTGGAGATAAAACCCAGTGGGATTATATTCATAAGAGAAGGGGGGATCAAATTTGCAGCAAAATAACTCTTTTGAAAACTTTTGGGGTTAAAATCATAAAAATGGGGAGTAGCTGGAGGAGGAATGGTCTACGGAGGTTTTTCTATTTTTTTTTTTAAGAAAGGTGATAAAATAGCGTACTTTAAATGCAGATGTGAGGGAATAAAGTAGAAAGGCAAACATTAATGACTTAGGAGAGGGAAAGAAACATTACTGTAAGAATGTCCTTGAGTAGGTGGGAAAAGGATGGGAGCTAAGGTATCTAAGGAGCACAGCCTGCTCATCCATTCCGAATGAAGGGGAATACCACAATATATGAACAAATGATAACAAAAGAATGAATGAATGAATGATTAACAAATGAATGAATTATTAACGAATTATGAATAAATGAATGACTAGGAACTGGCATGAAATTCCCCACACCTGGTTCTCTAAAGCCAATAGCATAAATGGAAATCAGGAGCCATACTAAAACCAAAAAACCAAACCCATTGCTGTCAAGTCGATTCTGACTCATAGCGACCCTATAAGACAGAGTAGAACTGCCCCATAGAGTTTCCAAAGAGCGCCTGGTGGATTCAAACTGCCAATGTTTTCGTTAGCAGCCGTAGCACTTAACCACTACGCCACCAGCGTTTCCGGAGCCATACTCTGAAGCTAAAAATTGTGCAAAAAAAAAAAAAGAAGAGCAGCTGAGAGTAACCGGTAGAAAAAAAAGACTAAAGGGGAGGAATTACTGAATAGTCCTTTTCCCCTGTTCCTTCAGCAACTTCAGTACAATTGGAGGTGCTGAATGAAGTGAAGAGCTGCATCCTGGGGCTCCAAGCTCCAGCTGGAAAATAGAGAGCCGGGAAAGTAAGCTAAGATGGAAGTTAGTCCTGTGCCTGCACTGATGGGCCGGGCATGAAGGAAGTACCACTTCAGTGCGTACCCAGAATCTACCTCAAAGACAATCACAGGGAGAGGCGCATATGGTAGCAGTAAAAATGACCAGGTGCACATCAAGAGATAGTTATGTGATACCCAAAACTTGAGTGAAGTCAATCATACTCCAAATGCCATTTCATAATTGCCCTCATAGTTTCATGTGGGAGGGTTGGAAAGTAAGTGTCTTGCTGTCTAAAACTCTTCCCATTCTTTTTTGCACTCTTTCCCTTAAATATTTTTCTCATAGTTTTTGGGATCCTAATTTAAAGTAAAACGTTAGAAGAGTAAAACGTTAGTAAGACCTCATACATTGATGGGTGAGACTTTCCGGATGTTTTGCTTTTCAGGGGGAGAGTCCATGTAGAGCATGAGAACACAGAGGTCCCTGGGTGTTGTTAGGGGAGAGGGTGGGATAGACCAATGAGAAAGGAGCAACACAAGTGATCATAGGGCAGAAGATGACTAAAGACCTCTCACATCACATTGTGACCCAGAGTTGGCTTGGGATATCTCAACAGTTATCCCTTCTCATTATCCATCGCAAAATTCAAATTCAATCTGATTTTTTTCCACATGGTGGCCACTTTCCTAGGATTCTGGCAATGAAAAAAAATTATCTCTTGTTTTCTCCTTAAAGTACATTTTTGAGATCTCTTTAATTTTCCTAATAGAAAATGTATTTTTAATATTTTGGAAAAATCTATAGCAAGATTCTGTTCACACAGATATTTTAGCATGCCGGGGTTTTGACAGGAGCAGAATACCCACATTTAAATTTAAAATATCTTTTAATATCTTAATTTTTAACATGCAATTCATATTGCGTTGAAGAGAAAAATCAACATGACATTAATTAACACAGTCTAATCAATTGAAAGCATTTAACATGTCTGTTGAATACCTTCTTCAATATAATGTGATTTAATACACAGAATGTAAATGCTGAAAATTTAGCAGTCTAAAGATGGGGCATGTTTGACCTTGGAAAGGCATTGATGATAATTCTGTGTGAAATATGCCAGTTGCAATTTCAGAAATGTGCAGACTGCCAAGGATTGCTTAAAAAATGGAAATAGGATTTCATATGATTGACCTTCTGGATCACATATGTGCTGAAATGCCTTTTGTGCTAGAGCTGGGAAGCTTAAAACACTGAGCTCTTAGAAAAATAATATCCTCAGCATCTTCCCAGTGTTCTAAGTCACTTAGATTTTCTCAGTCCATCTCCTTATTTTTAGACTAACTTGAGCCCCTAGTCACTATTAACTTTCTTGTACCTACACTTCCATTTCTGAAATGGAATTTTACTAGAGGCCTGTTGGGTGGAAAATCCTAAATAAATAAAAAGTGATTCCCTTAGTGCTTTTCTTAACAACTTCAAAATTTGGTGAGAAAGGAAGAGAGAGACAGACTTAAACGAGAAAAGTTAATGGAGAATTAAGACATTCTTTCAGTAGCTCATCATTTCTGCTATTTTAAATCCTAATGAGTTTGTGCAGGCACTGTTAAATGAGAATTACTTTTTAATAAAAAGCTCATGAGAAACAACTACACTAACCCTATAGCTTCAAACGAGTGAGTTCCTTGGAGATGAGTTACAAAATCCTAGTATGTCGTGTGTGGGTGAAAAGGGATGTTTAAGAAACAGAGTGTTTAGAACCATTGACAAACAACAGACACCAACCAGTAACAATGGTCAGCTGACCGATGAGAATGCAGTGTGGCCACAAGCAACCCATTCGGTATGTATAGGCAAGCTTAGTCTAGGTGGCTGGGTGATCAGAAGATCATCTGAATCATCAACAGCACAGGTAGGTTCTGGGCTCTCTTTGAGGAAATTTTTTTTTTTTTTTTCTTTCTGGATTCTTAAACTTCAGTGCACACTCAGGCCCTACACAAAGACAATCACAGGTATAGAGTGATGTGACAGCAGTAAATAGGGCCAGGCTCGCATAGGGGAGATAGCCAGTTATGAATATACCCAAACTCTGAGGGAGTCATTCATGCCCCAACACCATTTTATTATTGTTCCCATAATAGTATGGGTAGTAGTCCCAACACTATCTCATTTTTTATTAGTCATTGTTGTTTTTCATTGCCTTTGACGTAGAGTTGATTCCGACTCATGGCAACCCCATGTGTGCAGAGTAGAACTGCTCCATAGAGTTTTCAAGGCTGTGATCTTCTGAAAGCAGATTGCCAGGCCTGTCTTCTGAGGTGCATCTGGGTGGGTTTGATCCACCAACCTTTTGGCTAATAGTCGAGTGCTTAATCATTTGCACCACCCACGGACTCCTTATGAGTCATAGTATTCAGAAAGCTATGTAAGAAATACTCCTTAAATAAGAAACAAAAAACACATTTGTTCCCAGAACATGTCTTTTTGAGCAAGTTTTTTTTTCCCCCTATGGGAAGGGGGGGGCTGTATTTTTTTCCTAATGAAACAAATGCTACGTTAGGGAAATTCCCCCAAACATCATGGATCTGGAAGTTAGCTCTTGAATTTAGCAAAGTGGTTCTGACACAAAGGACTACTTAGGCTGATTAGAAACATCTCTATTCCCTGTGGATGCCCCCAAGGGATCTATATGAGGTTATATTTCCTCTTTAAAAGTGGCAGTCAGAAATGGAATTAGATTACTTACAGCTCTTTTAAAAAGTACATGGAATTGTATATTAGTATATGTACTTGTATGCTGTTTATATTTGGGGATTTCAGTATTTCTGTTAGTCAGACAGAGCCAGAGGACCATTGAAAGGCCGTCCTTTGAACTATGGAGAAAAATGAAACAAAAATAAAGAAAGCATTTGCTTTTCCTTTACGAACACATTGCTAAGTAAAAAGCAGATGGTTATGACGCTGAGGATTTGAATTGGTTAATATTTTAAATGATTACTTTACCCAAAGAGATAATTACACAGAGGACTCTTATTAGAGAAATGTTAGCAGTCCCATAAATTCTCTTTAGATAGTTATGGCTTATGGAATCATACTCATGATTTGTGGCAGAAGACTTTAAGGAAATAGAGAGTGTTTACTGAAGTGCATTTTGGAGAATGATATACTTACTGCAGTATTGAATAGCTACTTTGATCACAAAAGGCTAATCTCATTGGGTGTTTTTTTTTTTTAAGTAGCTTGGGTACACTTTTTTTTTTTCAATTTTATTTATTTTGTGGTTGTTGTTGAGAATATACACAGCAAAACATACACCAATTCAACAGTTTCTACATGTACAATTCAATGGTATTGATTACATTCTTTGAGTTGTACAACCATCCTCAGCCTCCTTTTCTGAGTTGTTCCTCCCCATTGGGTGTATTTTTGTTGAAGATTTGAAGGTTTGTAGAAAAAGGAAATACCCTATTAGTGTATCATAAAAGGCTCCTGAAGCACGGTCCCACCAGGTGAAGTGGGGACAGTGAAATGAACAAGGGTTCAGAAACACAAATATGTCAACTTCTAGAAATATTCTGCAGCTAGCCTTAGAGCAGAATAGGAAACAAACCCCAAATACCCATAGGAAACAAACCCCAAAAGCCCTCAGACACAGTCCCATCTAGAATCATGCAAAAATCTGTAGCTTGTCAGGGTCTTGCTGGAATGAACGTGCTGATCTGATGTGATGTGAATTTCTGCCTGACCTAATTTTCCTGTAGGCCTTAGTGCTCAGGCAGAGAAAACAAGGTTAATGTGTTGATAAGGGGGCGAGATTAAAGAGCAGACAGTATCTTAATAACCCTCTCTAATTTTGGCTTCCTCTCGTGTGTGTGATTAATTCTAGTCACTTTTCTATTAATCATTTCAGAGGACCACAAGCTGCTTTGGTTGTTTTTACGTTAAAATAGTGCATCTAGACTTTCTTTCTCAGAGCCATACAAGATATCCAGACACTGGAGTAATTTTGGTTGCAATACCAACCTCATGGAGAGAATTTTTATTCCTAAAATAAAACCAGATGAATAGAAGAAAGAATTCAGTGACATGTCTTTATTGAGCCAGAAGCCAGAACCACAAGATCATTTCTAAACAAATTAATTAATTTATTAAAGGTGTCCTATTTATATTTTCAGTGCCAGTGGAGAAAGTTTAATATTTATGCACATGTATCTAAAGGGCGTATATCTAACCCTTTATGCTCCTGGAAAATTGTCCATTTTTGCTCTCGTGCCAGTACACAGTTGAAGTCAAATGGTGTCAGTCCTTCTGGCCCACTGTTTCCAGTAACAGTAACCAACAGTCCTAAAATTAAGTAGAACTGCCCCATAGGGTTTCCAAGGAGTGGCTGCTAGATTCAAATGCTGACCTTTTGGTTAGCACCTGAGCTCTTAACCACTACACCAACTGGGCTCTAAAACAAACTTTAGTTCTCGTCAATTTACATTGCATCTATATTTGTAATAGAGATGATCCTAAGTTTTTCATTCAGTCCCCTGCCAGGACAGATTAGAGACAACATAAAGAGGGACTTTTAATGGTTGGTGTTAAGGTTACCCTTTTCTGGAATCTTCTCCATGTACCTTTTTGAGAGCCATTTCTACTTTTGATTGTTTCCACTTTAATTTTTTATCCTAGACCTAGCACTGATTTCCATTTTAAGAAGCTCAGTGTCTGTTCTATATCTGAAATAAATAGACAGATGTTGGCAAGAGAAGGGGCTTTTCAGAATATTACCCCTTATGGGTCAGTCATTCAGCATGAGAATTAAGCTCTTCTAACAACAAGAAAATTGCGGTGAAGAGGGGACCTTCCAAACGTCGAACCCTATGGCAAACTGAATGGTTAAAAAGAAACCCATTGGAACATTTCAGGTAATATTTCTTTTATAAATAGTATTAGATAATTTTAGAGATATTATAGCTTCATTGGGCAATAGTTTTCTGTCTATGGCTGTTTCATATACTCTTCAGGCTATTGGAGAATGTTCTCTATTTTTAACTGAAGGACAGCTTTTGTAAATGTTCAGAAAACCAGACAAGGAAAAGAAATTATTATGGAGCAAGGCTATGAGTCAGGGGATTTTTTTTTCTTTACTACTAAAAATGCAATACTGCTTAGAGAACACGTCTAATGTAACAAATGAAACTGCCAGAGTAGAGCCTGAGCATGCTAATACAATCCCTCCGAGGTTTCTTTCCAACTTTAAAGTAGCCTAAAGAAAATATCTTCATTATAAATTTATGGGTTACCTTGAAATTAACTTTCATCACAAATTGATAGAAGGAAAATTGAGGTACCCACCCCCCCAATGAATCTCCATTTAAAACATATGCCTGTAGTTAAAAGTTATTCTCAGTAACCTACATCTTTGGAAATACATAACAGAATATACGTGTTTTTACTAGAATATGCATATAACTAGCCTTCCAGCAAGCAGAGGACAAAAATAAGTTTTTTTGGGGGGGAGGTAAGGGGGAAAAGCACTTTCAATGATTATGTACAAGGAAAGCTGCTTTAAAAAATAAAAAATACCGGCATTTAAAATCCATTATTATAATTAATAAATTGCTTCTTAGTCTTCGATTTGGAGCAAACAATACCACTCAGCATATCCTGATGTTTGAGTAAAAAATGAAGTGGCTCAGCAATGAAGACGATCGCCAAGGACCCTTTTTAATTTTCTATTCAGCTGATATGTGTATGTGTTACAATAGCTATGTTGTTTCTATAGGATGTTTATCATTCAACATTTATTGAACATCTATTTTATGTCAGGCATTGTTCTAGGCATGTTGGATAAAGCAGTGAATTAAATAATAATAATAATAAAAAGATTGCCTTGTGGGGTTTAAAATCTGGTGGCGGGTGGGGGGGTGGACAGAAAATCAGCAAGTAAAATATAACCCAAAACCAGTTGCCATCAAGTTGATTCGGACTCAAGGAGATCCCATGCGTGTCAGAGTAGAACCATACTCCACAGGGTTTTTAACGGCTGTGCTCTTTCAGAAATAGACTGCCAGGGCTTTCTTCCAAGACGCCCCTAGGTGGACTCAAACCCCCATCCTTTCATTTAATAGCCAAGTACTTAACTGTTTTTGCCAGCCAGGGACTTCAAAGTATAGAGTACGTTAAAGTGTGATGAACTCTATGAAGAAAACCAAACCAGGGAATTGGGGTAAGGGCTATAGTAAATGTGTAATTTTAAACAGGTTGGTCAGCGAAAGTCTCATTGTGGATGTAATATTTTAGTAAAGACCTGAAGTAAGTGAGAGAAGAAGCCATGTGGATCTCTGGGGCAACCACTTTCTAGGAAGGCTTTACCTCAAGAGGACCATGCATGGGGTGTTCCAGGATCAGCAAGGATATTAGTGTGGCTGGATCAGAGGGAGGGAGGTGGAGAAGGTTAGAAGATCAGGTCAGAGGCAATGGCTTCTGATCTTGTAGGAACATGGAGGTCACTTTCAGAATTTTGGTGTGAAATTGGAGTAAGATGAGAAGCCACTGTAGTGCTTTGAGAGGAAGAATGACATAATCTGACTCCTATATTAAAGGGAGGATCATTCTGGCTGCTGAATGGAGCAGCAAGAACAGAAGCAGGGACAACAGTTGGGAAGCTGCTAAGAGATCAGTTGAGATGAAAGAAGATGGTGGCTTGGACTAGAGTAGCAGCACTGGGGTTGGAGAGATGTGGTTGAATTTGAGGTACATTTTGTACATAGAGGTGACAAAATTTGATGACAGATTGAATGTGGGACGTGAAAGAAAGATAGAAGGATGATGTCGCCATTAATGGGGATGGGGAGGATGGTAGAAGTGGGTTTGAGGAGAAAGGTTTTACACCTATTAAGCGTGAGATGCCTATTAGGCTTTCAATGAACTATTGATATTTATAGAATTTCACATTTCTCTTTTGCTGTGTTATAGGTACGTGATTCAAGAATTTTATAGGAACTTGAAATCCTTTTATAAAACTCTAGCTGTTATACACACACATTTATGATAGAGGAAGATTTTCTTTTTCTTTTTTTTAAATCTATCTATCCAGAGGAGGGCACGCATTTAGATTAACCAGAGCAAATGAGCAATTGCCTGGAGGTCCCTGCCTTTGTGCAGAGCTAGCAGAGTGGTTGATCTTGATTTTTAGAGCTATATGATCCACACACTTGGCTGCTTCCCAGTTTAAGGCAGAGATAACAGTCCTAGTGCTATAATCTAAGAAGCCAGATAAAAGGCAGGTATGGGCTTAAAGAATACTTGACTTTTTGGAAAAGGAAAATAATGACCTTAATAAACCCAAACCAAACCCATTGCCCTTGAGTCAATTCCAACTCAGCGACCCTATAGGACAGAGTAGAACTGCCGCATAGGGTTTCCAAGAAGCGGCTGGTAGATGTGAACTGCCAAGGTTTTGGTTAGCAGCTGGGCTCTTAACCACTGCACCACCAGGGCTCCGATGCTCTTAATAGATAGTTTCAATTATTAGTGTTGGTAATACTTACTTGTGGCTATGTTTCAATGACGAAGACATAGGTGATTTGTTTGTTGGTGCACATTGGGTACTTTTTCTTTTCTTACATATTTTAATAAGTCTGTAGATTATTAACCTCACGGTAAGATGGAAATTTGGAGTAATAGCTGCCGTAGCTACCTAGTTCTGCTATAACAAAAAATACCACAAGTGAGTGGCTTTAAAGAACAGAAATTTATTTTCTCACAGGTCTGGAGGCTACAAGTTCAAATCAGGTTATCAGCCATCCGTCTGTGGGCCTCTCTCCTGGTTTCTGGTTCTGCCTGTGATCTTGGCATTCCTTGGTGTTCCCTGATGCTCCTTGGTGTCTGTCTTCCCTCTGTGAATGTCCTTGTGTCTAATCTGCTCTTCTTAGAACTCATGCTGGTATGATCTTCTTAACATAACAAAAGAAAATCCCCTATTTTCTAACAGGGTCATACTTACCAGTACAGAGGCTGGTGTCCCAATACTTATTTTGGGGGGGACACAATCCAGTCCATAAGCACAACTGTGTGTACGTGGGTGAAGACGAACAGAACTGTGTAGTAGGGAAATCATGGTGTCTGGATAAAAGACAGGAATAGCTTCAATCCCGGCTCTTTCACTTGCTAGCTTTAGTGAGATCATGAAAAATTTCTTTCCTTATTAAGTTTTCTCATTTGCTAATTGGGAATAACAGTATCTACATTGCCCAGTTGTTAAAACAAATAAAAGATATAACCCGTGTGGATCAAATAGTACAGTAGCCAACACATCACAGCTGCTTAAAGTTGGTAGCTACTATGATTGTTAGTATTATTATTGCTGGAGCCCCTAGGTGTCCCGAATGGTTAAGTGCTCTGCCACTAGCTGAAAGGCTGGCAGTGCCAACACACCCAGAGGCGTCTTGGAAGACAGTCCTGGCGATCTGCTTCTGGAAGGTTGCAGCCTTGAAAACTATATGGGGCAGTTCCATTCTGCACACATGGGGTCACCATGAGTTGAAATCAACTCAATGGAAAGTAACAACAACAGCGTTACTATTACTAATTTTACTGTCATCATTATTACCTTCATCTTCATCACATAACGTTGCTACGTAAGTAATGATATATGGCAGAATGGCTGTAAAAAAGCCTACCTCCATCTACGGTTCAGGGAAAGAAACTGGATTGTTTGATTCCAGCATTTGGAAATGACACATATACCCAGCCCCGCAATGTGAATTTATACTCTATTATTTTGTTTCATCTTCTTGGTGTGCATATGATTTAGTTCTCCTCCTAGAGTAAAATTACATGAGCAGTCAGAGAATTTTGGCATATGAATAAATTCAAAGGATACAACAATTGGTAGTTTTAGTCTTAATTACGAAACTGTCTCACAAGAGCAGGGAAGATGTCTCTTGCGCATAGTGGGTTTTGAAACAGTTGTCAAATCAGACTGTGTTGAACTCATTCAGTGTACAGTAATGGTCTTCCCAAGGGAGTAGTAAATAAGCTGGCATGCATACCATGTGATACTTCAAATGTAATTCATTCATACATTTCCAGATATTTTCAGGGAATTACCCTGAAAGTTTTCTCTCCGGGAATATGAGCTGCTAAAGTGTACAGGGAAATGTATACTTTCTGTGAAACTGCTGTAACATTTAAGCCCAAAGCTAAAGAAAGAGGCAGTGAATCCTGAAGACAAAATGACCATCTGCTATCTACAAGAGCTACAATTTAAAATAATTTTTAAAAAATACACTGTGGTTCAATTTATCTTCTGGAGAGCAATGTATTTTGAACATCACAGTGTAAATGCTACTAAAAGATTTAAGTTTTCCTGTTGGTTTGAGAATGGTGAGGGAGGCTGGCCCAATTGTTGCCTCTACCTGTCCTTTGCACGGGGGAAAGATCTCTTCTTCCCTTCACACCACTTGATGTAATGATTGTAACTCTGACATACCCAGATTTGCTTTTCAAAGTGAACTATAATCACTTGTAGAAACTTGAGCTTTTAGGAATTTTCCTAGAGGGATTCTTAACCTCTTAGGATGCTTGTTGTGAGATTGTCATACATAATTTAAAAAAAAAAAAAATTGCTTGGACGCCTGCTATAATATATAATTGAAATACTATTTGCTTTGAAAATAATCGACAAAACAGGATTGGAAATGACTTGTGAAGCAGGTCATTTTTAAGCAACGATATTTTTTTATTAGCTACTATTAAATTTTATTTTGGAGAGAGTTTTTTTTTTTGGTTTACAAAAAATGGATCGTAATAAAGAAAAAT
Organism: Trichechus manatus latirostris; assembly: GCF_000243295.1. Taxonomy (NCBI): domain Eukaryota; kingdom Metazoa; phylum Chordata; class Mammalia; order Sirenia; family Trichechidae; genus Trichechus; species Trichechus manatus. Next base: position 4,588,284 of record NW_004444083.1, on the reverse strand, counting down.
GTAATAAAAGATAATGAATAAATATCTTTACAGTAATCAGAACATACATAGAATCTTCTCTGAGTGGAAAGGGGATTCCTTTATTATTTATCTTTCTCCCATACCAGGTTTGAAATGACATAGTAAGAAATGTTTGATGTAGATGGGACTGGAATCTGAAATGCTTTGCCCTGATGGCACAGTGGTTAAGAGCTCAGCTGCTAACCAAACGGTCTGCAGTTTGAATCTACCAACCGTTCCTTGGAAACCCTACGGGGTAGCTCTGCTCTGTCCTATAGGGTTGCTATGAGTCAGATTCAGAATCCACTAGATGGCAATGGGTTTAAGTTACTTTTAAACGGTCTTAGAAACCACGCATTGTAATTAACGTAGATGATTCTCTTCTGCTTGGGTGGCCTATGCATGATGAAGCAAAAGGTTAGGAGACATCTAGTTTGTGACTTTTCTCTGGATTTTTACTGAGCCCTGTGAAGAATTCCTTTTTTTGGTTTTAGTCTTTTATAATATATTTCAATTCCAATTTGTTTTTTAAATTTTTTCGTTGTGTTTGCTATGTTCAGGTATGCACAATTATTTAAAAGCCTAGGTATTTCAAATGAAAATATGGGAGAGAAACACATTTTCAGAACACAGCACATGGTTCAACAGATTAAATGGGATAAAGAGAGATGGGGGAGGGGGACAGAAAGATGACTGCCCAGTAAAAGCCTTCTTAGCAAATCATACCGAATCTCATTAATAAAGAATACATCCACTAAAGCTGTACAATCAATCTGCCATGTGCATTAGTGATGTCTACTCCAATTCAGGTAGATAAATTGTTCTCTAAATGTCAGTCAGTTGCCATTCAAATCACAATACCAATAATACATGCCATGCTGAATTTTCCCTGACTCATGACAACAATTTTTTTCGCAGGGTTAGACTAGACTAAATAGGTGAAGGATAAGAATGATGTTTGAAAAAAAACACCACCACCAACAGCAAAAAAGGATAGATAACCGGGGAGGGCAGCAATAGACAGGAACTCCATCAACCAACCTACCAAAAATAAACTGGCAGGGAGTAACACGACCGAACTCCATTGCCAAAAGCGTCAGCTAAAAATACAACCGGAAAAGTGTAGTCAATATAACAAGCTCACAAAGTCAGAGGGGAGCATTGCTGGAGTGAAGAAATAACCATCATAAAATACTCAGGCACAAACCAAAGAGGAAAGAGGGGAAGGGAAGCAAAGTAATTCAATTCTTCTATGAATATGTTAATTACAGCAGCTTAGTCTGATTTTTTACCAGAAACAATTCTATTTAATAATGGAGACCTTGACTAATATAGTTGGTTGATAATCTTTGCCCCTTCCCTATAGCTAGCTGTCAGAAACACTCATTATTATTAACGGACACTTTTTAGAGATGCAATATAACATGCCCTTGTGAGATTCTTTGGCTTGAGTCGACAGCACGTGGTTTTTCTAAAGAAGTCCATCGGCTTCCCACGTGATGCGAAAATAAAAGAACCTGCTTTTGAACCTATAGTCGAAAGGAAGGCATTCTGTCACTTCTTACGAGATTAAAAGTCTCTGAGGGGATACTGTGCATGTAAGGGAGCATTTTGAAATGAGGTGGAAACACTAAGCCTGTGCTGTTATATGATTGCATTAAAGCAGAAGAATGGAAGATTAGGACGGTATTGGGTTTTAGGAAGGAATGCTTCTTGTGGATTTGTCATTAATACAGTGACCCTACGTGTCCAAACCTTTCCATTTCAGTGCGACTTAGAATTCCAAAACAGAGTCAGCTGAAAGGGGTCCACACGGTGCCCTGTGTAAGTTGCCCTCAGCAAAGAACCTCTATCTTTAATTTAACACAATTGGTAATCTTGGTTTGAGACAGCCTGTGATTTAGTTAACATGAGAATGACCTCTGTTGCCCCAGCGTTGAATGAGAAGCTCAGCTCAGGCTGGATGGTGGCGATGAGCTATTGTAGGAACGATAACCCGGGAACAAAATGAAATGACCTCAGTGAACATGTGTAGGAATGGACAAATTCCTCTTATCTCGGCCTGATGTTCTAGACAGCTGTACACACGTTTATTTTTTAAGGATGCATTTTATAATACATGCATATTTTGCCACCTTAGGCACACAGATAAAACCCCACTTTAATGAATAGACTCACAATGACCAACGGATATGATAAAACTATGTCCATGTGCCAACTAACAGCTCTTGTCAGTAGCTCATAAGGATGCAAAATAGTCAGCAGACAATGAACACTACATAGTAGATACACTCACTAGTTTCAACTCCTTCATCCGTCAATTTAGCTAGTAAAATCTCATCTTTTCACGGTATGAATCACGAAGATATCATCAATGATAGAAATATGTGATCTTCTTATAAAATTTTATGAGGTAAAGATTTAGAGACATTTTATTCCTCATGTGGATAATCTTGTCAGGTGCTGTCTAGTCAGTTTTTTGACTCATGGTGATCCCCTATGAAGAGCAGAACAGCCCCATAGGGTTTTCTAGGCTGTAAAATGTTGGCAGTTTGAATCCACCAGACACTCCTTGGAAACACTACGGGGCGGTTCTATTCTGTCCTATAGGGTTGCTGTGAGTCAAAATCGACTTGATGGCAACAGGTTTGGTTTTTTTTTGGAATCTTCACAGAAGCAAATCGCCAGATCTTTTCTCTCACAGAGTAGCTGGATAGGTTCAGACCACCAACCTTTTGGTTAGAAGCTGAGCATGTAACCATTGCGCCACCAGGGCTCCTTCTTAGCATCTTCGTGCTGCTTTAAAAAAAAAAAAAAAAAAAAAACCCACAAGTGGATGATTTGAAAAAAAAGAAATTTATTTTCTCACAGGTCAAGAGGTTAGAAGTCCAAATTCAGGGCACGAGCTCTAGGAGAAGGCTTTCTCTTTGTAGGCTCCGGTTCCTTGGCATCTCCACAAGGCACATGACATTTACCTTTTCTCTATTTCTGCTTCCTTGTTTCTGTGCCTCATCTGCTCTTTTTATATCTCAAAAGTGATTAGGTTTAAAACACACCCTACCCTGATATGACCTCATTAACATAACAAAGAAAACCCTATCCCCAAATGAGATTACATCCACAGGTATAGGAGTTAGGATTCCAACACATATGTTTAGGGGAAATAATTCAACGCATAACAGGGAGAGATCATTCATAAAAAGGAGACAGAAACTTATGAGGTGTCTGGCAAGTTCATGTCTATGGAGTAGCCATGGCCTCTTCCACTGTCAATCAATGAGGCTTATCCCTAACAATGAAGCCACAAGACAGGGAAGAAAGGCCATTTATACAGATGTACACTCATCTGCCTGGCTAGTTTGTTTCCAACTAGCCTGCTTGGAATATCAGAATTTTATTTTATTTTGTGTGTTTTTGATCCATTGATATTTTGATGGATTACATATAGAGCACATCTCACCAGGAATTTATCTGACAAGTAAGGGCACTTTGGTTATTAAATTGAAGTCTCATGCTAGAGGCCATTAAGCAAATTATTTAGTGCATTCTGCTTTGGAAGCCAAGGGCATAAGTACAGTATTTTATATCTGGTTAATTTTATGTTGCAATTAAATTCTTGACACATACTTGGAGTGGGACACCTAATGTGAAGGGGGAAATTAGAGAGGGCTTTCTATTGTCAAGTTTCTGCTGGAAAATGAACTTTTCAAAGAGGTCAATCTAATACATTTAAGAACACTCATCTTTTGGCCCATGGTAGGATGGGAACTACTTGTGACTTAGAGATTAATCAAAGCAGAAATACATGTTTGGGTTTTTAGATTTATTTTATTTTTACGTTTTATGTAACTTGCAGGGATCGTATTTTAGTAGATTTAGCAGACAATTATAAAGGCAAATCTATGTTTTCTAAAATACAAAACTGTACTAATTTGATATATGTGTTACCTAAAGTTCTAATTTTCAGTTTGGTGCTTGGATTGGGAAAATCAAATTATTGTGTGTGTGTGTGTGAGAGAGAGAGTAGAATATTGAACTGTAAAATCAGGTTTAAATTCATTAGAGTGGGAAATATCCAGAGAAAGGAAAAGGAAATAGGTGGCTTGTCAGGAATAAATTCTTAATACTTGAAATCAAAAGAAAATTGTAATGGCCTCTGGAAAATTAGTTACATGCTATATCTATTCCTTCTTTTCCTTTGTGTGTGTGTGTGTGTGTGTGTGTGTGTGTGGCTACTTATTTAATATTTTCATCCAAACCTCTAGTGTAGTTTAGCAGTTAAAAGTTTGGTATTCAGAGTCAGATTTCTGGGGCTCACATTCTGGTCCTTTGGTTGTGTGGTCATGGGCACAGAGTTTCTGGGCTGCAGTTTTCTCTAAGGAAGTTGTAAGAAACAAATGACACGAGACATGCAGAGAGCTTAAAACAGAGCACATATTATGCTCTGAGTGTTAACTTTTATCCAGTAAAATATATCCACCATGAGGGCAGATGCTTGGCTTGCTCACAGCTATATCCTCAACATGTAGAAGAGTAGATTACTCAGTGATTACACTTGACTCCTGTATTGAATTATTGATTAATGTTGTGAGACCTTATTCATGAATGAATAGGAAACCAGTAATGTAGTGTAATTTGAGGGAATACTAGTTATCTTGAAAATAAAACAGTTATTGTCAAATTGGCTCTGACTCAAGGATACCCCAAGTGTGTCAGAGTAGAACTATGCTCCATAGGGTTTTCAATGTCTACTTTTTTGGAAGTAGATCACCAGACCTTTCTTCTGAAGTGCTTCCCAAGCATGTTAACTGTTTGCAGCACCCAAGGATTCCTCCTTGAAAATGCCTCCTTGGATATAACTAATGGCATAAATCCACAATTAAAAAATTATTCTTTTGGTTTGCATATGAATCCACTCTCTATAAGGCAACTATCCTTGGAAGAGACAGTATTATTAAATGGATTGGTCATTTTTGCCTTCATGTGAATGGTTTTATTAGATTCATTCCTGATGATAGGTTAGGGAGCACTGTTCTTTTAAGGGGGCATGTGAGCAGGAAAGAGATGGTGAAATGAAGCGAGTGGCAGTACACTGGCGACAAACCTCCTACTTTACAATTTTTCCTCAAATTTGGCTAACATACAATGTCAACCAGGCAGAAAAAGTGAGTTCCCTGAGGTCGCTTAGCAAGATGTTGTTGAATCTAGGAGAATCAAGCATCACTAGTTTCCTGGAATATCCTACTGGCATGATCTCTTTGAGTTTGGATTTTTGTTGGAAGTAAATAGCAGTTGGGCAATAAAGTCTGGAATCTTTGGACACAAGAAATTGTAGTTTAAACACTAGCTAAAGTTCTTTGTAGAACAAAATTCCCTCTTATCCTAAGACTCCATGAAACTACAAAATAGCTAGATGGATGTTAAGGAATATCCAAATTGGCTATATTTGTAAAAGTTTACCCAGACAACCACTTCGGAGATTATCAACAAACGGACCATAGCCATATCCTTATAAATGAATCTAAGTAAGATGTAAATGGTGGCACTACTTTGGGTTAAATGTATTTATACTCTTGAAGTATCTCAGTTTATTCATCTATGAAAATCACAATCGTAATGCCTACCTGGTCATATTGTTGTGAGGACTAAATGGAATACCCATATTGCTAGAAGGGCCCGCACCCTCCAGTTTAGAGGACATGTGGTTCCCCCTAGACTCAGCTTCTGCTCACACCCACCCATGTCATTAGCTCTATACGCCCCCCTGTGTCTTGGACAAATCCCTTTGATTCTTCAGAACTCAGCTCAAGCAAAATCTCTGTGAATCCTATCCTGGTCTTCACAGGTAATGTTATCTGTTGCTTCTTTTTCGCTCCCATATCACTCTCTATGTAACTCTAATCCAGCATTTAATGCATTTCAATACATTACATTAAAAATGAGCCACGTGATGGCCAAACCCTGGCACAGAGTCCCATTCAAATGAATGAGAGCAAAACAATCTGGAATATTTGTAAAGTGATTCATATCTTTGCTGGAATCTCGCAAAGAGTGTCAAATGGGTGTTTCATTCATAAAACCCAACCCAATGACCTCCTTCCTTCCTATAAACTCCTCAAAACTCCCCACACCAGGTCAACTCAATCTCTCCTCTCCACTGCCTACTCTGGTTCAGATTTTTATTGGGTAGATCAAGTTAACTTTTCTATATTATGGGGATTCTGATGGGGAAGTAAGATGGTTGTGGTGTGATGGATCACTTTTGTGTGGCCTTTATCGCCATGATCTTGTAACTCCTACCTAAGTGATTGGGTGGGACTGTGCAAATAGGGTAATTGTGTCCCAGCAAAGTAATTGGTCAGTTTTACCATCCTGCTGGGTTTCAAACAAACCATCCTGGATGTGGGAAAGAGAGGATTCCACCACCACCAAGGAAAGAGAGCCAAGAGCCAAGTGTGTCCTTTAGACCCGGGATCCCTGTGCTAAGAAGTGCCTGGAACCAGGAGACCTAGACAGAGAGACAGAGAGCTGTAACAGTGAAGACAGCAAGAAGCGGTGGCAGGGAAATGGTGGCAGAAGAGACCAGCAGGAGAGACAGCAGGAGACTGTGCAGTGATCTTCCAGGCCCATGGAGCGAGAAAGCTGCATGCCTTTGGGCCAAGGCTTACTGGTAGAGTGGGTTGCCTCCGGGCACTTATTCGCAGGGGCTAAAAGAACTTTGTAACACTTTCCTGAGCAAGGCAGAGGTCGAGGTGCCAGAGAGAGATGTGCCTATGAGCACGGCTGGGAAGAGGCTGCCCTGATGGAAGAACTGTATCCTGAATGTTCCTAAACCTCTTGCTGCTTCCCTAATAAACCACATAATCGTGAGTATTGTCTGTGAGTTCTTTGTAGACATTGCAATGAATTATCAAACCCATCAGAGAAGTAGAGAGTGCTGTGGGAGGGATAGTTGGTGTCAGAATTGGTCAAGATGGCGGAGAGAGGAGGCATGTCTGACCTGTGCCTCATAGGAATCAGCCTTGGGCCGTTGATCTTGATTCTCCCTCCCACTGGCGAAGTCAGAAGAGGTCAGATGCCTCCCCTATGCCGTTTTTTACAGGGGTTGATTTTTTTTCTCTTCAGTCTTTGTCAAGTACTTCAACTATGCACAAGAGAGCAGGTCCATAGACTGTCCTGGCAAGAAGAAAAAAATGAAGTTTATAAACATTTGTTATTTAAAATCTTTATTTTTATCTCATCCATAGTTGATTATTCCTCTTTCTTCACTGTTACCCTATGAGTTCCTTCTCAATATAGGTATTGAGATGGAGCCTGGAGGATGGTTGAGACTGGGGTTCTGAACATCATTTGGCAGCTCTATTTTTTTAAGAACCTCCCAACTCTTCCTGTATTTTCCTACTCAGATACCCTCCAGTCAGCAAACTTTTTACAGATAATGAATATTTTAGGCTTTGTGGTCCGTGTGGTCTTTAATACAACTACTGAACTCTGCTGCTGTAGCATGAAACATTATATTGTTGTTACTGTCAAGTTGATTTTGACTCATAGTAACTCCATGTGACAGAGTAGAACTGCCCCATAGGGTTTTCTAGGCTGTAATCTTTACGGAAGGAGATAGCCGGGTCTTTCTTCCACAGAGCCACTGGGTGATTTCCAACTGCCAACCTTTCGGTTAGCAGCTGAGCTCTTAACTGCTGCACCACCAGGGCTTCTTACATAACACTATAGACAATACCTAGATGAATGAACATGACTGTGATCCAATAAAACTTTATTTAAAAAAAAACAGGTAGTGGGCTAGATTTGGCCCATGGGCTATTGTTTGCCAGTTCCTGCTAGTTTATTCATTGGCTTTGCTGACCTAATATCACCATCCAGGGAAATTCTTCTGAGGAGGATTTCACTGTCATTCCCCCCTCTCCATACCCATGATTCTTGGGAAAGCATCAAGAACGTGAGCTTCAGAACTGCTCTCACTGCTGAGTTCTCTAGTTGTATTATTGATCTGGAAGCATAATAAAGCTTCAAGTGCACTTTTGGGAATTTCAGAAATTCCACAATAGCTTGTTTTCAAGAATTTGTATTTGTAAGAGAGAAAGATGTAAATAACCATGAAGAGATCAAAATGGCAGCTGACATTTATTTAGCATTTATCACACACCAAAAACCAAAATGGATTCTTAGACCCTGTAAATCCTTTATATGCTATATCCACTTAATCATGACAATATTCCCACGCGGTAGATTCTGTCTTTGGTTCCATTTCACACACAAGGAAGCTGAGTCTTAGAGAGTTTAAGAAATTTGCCAAAATCACATAGATAATGAGTGGTAGAGTTGGGGCAGAGTTCAGGTGTATCTGACTTCAAATAATAGGTCTTAAGTCCTGAAAAAGAAAAGAGAATAAGAGAAAGTGACAAAGAATGAATTAGTTATTGTAGGGGATGGGGTTTAGGGACAAGTAATTGCCCAACATATTTTCTTAATGCCTCTACTTGAATCACATCTGACAAGTCATATGGGAAAACCCAACAGGATACCAAATTCATAAGCCAAATGTTAAGCTGGACTTTAACATAGTGACATCACAGAGAACCTCAAGGGGACCTTCTGAGCAGTTGTGCAGGACCAGGCAGGCTCCAAACCCATGATCTGGCTCTAGGGACAGCTTTTAGGTCAAACGTAATGATTTCTAGAGATTTTCACAAAGCTTAGCACCCCTGGGTTTTCTTGCAATGACTGTGATATTTTGCATGCCCCTATCTTTTGAAGAATTAAAAGGTACTCTTTTAAAATTAATAATATTCAGGTAGTTAAAAATTCCTCTATAATATAACCTCCAACTTAGCAAAAGAGGAAACAATGAAACTGTGGTTACTGTGTTTGTGAAACTGCATGCTTAGAATCCACTGCCTCTTTGAAGATAACAATAAATTGGGATGTAGCACATTGGCTTATGGAATCCAGGATGAATCCATGCATAAGTGTGGAATGTTAACCAAAGCCCCATAAAGCTTCCTCTTGCAGTGATTTTTCTTTTTGTATTATTTGAGTTCTGGTACATTTATGATAGAGCAGCAAATAAAAAATAAAAAAAAAATCAGTTGCACACTATGTACTTACCATGGCAACCCCAGCGTCACATGGTACATACACTAGTTTGGAGCCAGAGAGCTTCACGGGCTCTTAAGCAGACACACACACAAACAGCCTCCTGGTCACGTGACTTTGCCTACAGTCAGCAGCCTTTGCCAGGGAAATGTGTCAGCATAAGCTGATAAAACTCTGGGTTATTCTGACTCCTCTGCTTCTCTGCTTTCTTTAGATCTATTCACTCCTCATTCTCTCATCTTCTTTCTCCCTCCCTCCTTCTCTCCCTCTCTCATTTTCCCTTTTCTTGAAGATAGAATGAAATAGTGAAAAGTTTTTTTACAATCTTAGGTTTTCTCAAAATATTCCTTTCCAATCCTATACCTCTAGGATTGGAAAAAAAAAACTACTTTGCCACATTCAAGACTTTATTATAAATTTCCCCATCAGTGTTTTAGAACGTAAATAACATCAAGTCTTTTCAAAGGCCGACAAAAATCAGAAATTTCTACCTCATAAATGATTGGAATCTGCACATGTGATTTAGGGTCCCTTCTCCAACTGAACAAAGGTATTTTACTTGCTAAGCCGTTATTTTAATAGCATCAAAGCTAGTTATTAAGAAAAGTGATTCATTCCTTCACAACATTGACTTTACTAGGTGTTCCCTCAAGGAGCTTCTGGCATGGTGGGTAATACCACTAACATTTATCACACACTGACAAGGTGCCTGCTACCATACAAAGTGCATTACATGCATTCACTCACAACCGCAGAACCCCATGAATTAGGTACTATTGCCATCTCCATTTTACAGATAAGGAAACTGAGGCCCAGATCTCAGCTAGTAATCAACACATCAGGAATTTGAACTGAAGCCCTCCGACTCAAGAGATAGGGCCCTAAGCACAATGCTGATTCTTTCATTAAAACCAAAGTCAAAGGTAAATATAGGTAAAAGTAGAAAAATTAAGCAAAAAATGAAATAGAATATAGACTGATTCTATGATATACAGCAACTCTTTCTTGAAGTTGGGGGTGATAAATACAACGATTCTATCTTTGTCAAGATTTCTTTCAAATGCCAGAATAGTATTTTCATCCACTTGGATTAGACCCATCACAGTTACAGGATCTCCATATGCTATATGGAGATCTCCATACTGCTCTAGAGAAATGATACCACATCAACAAACGGTATACTCTTGGTATCCTTTCAGAAATCCAGTTTACATACTTGTTTAATCAACAAAATTCAATATTTTAGTTTCTGGCTGGGACTCTGTCTCTCTAGTTCAGCCTCAAGAACATAAAGACGGCACATTTTACAAACAGGCAACTCCCAAGATCCTATGTGGGGTAATTAATGATTCTTATGATTTGTGGTAAAGCTTTTGAACTTCAAGAGAGGCCATTTTCAATTTCCAATGTCAGTCAATCAGACTTCCAATGCTACTTTCCAAGTAATCACATTTATGTGCAAACGTTTTTAGTTAACAGCCATTGAATAATTGCCTGCCTCTAAACTCCCCTCCCCGCCTCCTTCTCTGTCTTAAATGAGCTTGTTTGCTTGCGACCATTTTGGAAATGATCCAAACCAAAATGTCATTAGTATGTTCCGGGAACTTACTTGCAACTGCACTTACGCATTAAGAAGTCCACTTACAAAGCAAGCAGAGCCATGTCACATCTACTGAGAAAACAGAAAGGTTGTGGAGCCGAACATAAGAAGGGTTGACCAAAACTTCCTATCTGTGAGCAAGATCTGATGTTTGTAAAAAATAGAATTAAATGTGATACATCAATAAATATAATTTCCAAGATATATACTGCAATTGGCTTTGGCCATATATTTTATAATGAAGATAGGCTAACCAGTGATCTCATATAAACAGTTATACTGTGTTATACATATATGTTCACGTATTCAGATTTGGTTGATAGAAAAGAGATAATATAAATAAAATCATCTTGCTAGCTATGCTGTGTGTGTATATATATAACCATTTACTGTCATTGAGCCAGTTCCAACTTATGGTGACCCCATGTGTGTTAGAGTAGAACTGTGCTGCTCCATAGGGTTTTCAGTGGCTGATTTTTTTTCGAAGCAGATCACCAGGACTTTCTTTCAAGGCACCTCTGGGTTAACTCAAACCTCCAACCTTTGGTTAGCAGTCAAGAGAATTAACTATTTGCACCACCCAGGGACAACTTGATAGATAGATAGATAGGTAGATAGATAGATAGATTGATTGACAGATAGATTGACAGATGATAGGTGATAGGTGATAGGTAGACAGGTGATAGATGATGGGTGATAGATTAAATAGATACATACAGACTTATTACATATGCATATATATGGAGAGAGAGATGGAGACAGACAGAGGGAGGGGAGAGAGACAACAGCCCTGGTGGCACAGTGGTTAAGTGCTAGGCTGCTAACTGAAAGGTCGCTGGTGCAAACCAACCGGCTGCTCTGCGGGAGAAAGACGTGGCAGTCTGCTTCCATAAAGATTACAGACTTGGAAACCCTATAGGACAGTTCTACTCTGCCCTATAGGGTCACTAAGAGTTGGGATCAACTCGACAGCAGTGGGTTTGATTTTTTTACCACATTATCTTCTCAGCAAGGATTCCTGGTGGCGCAGTGGTTAAGTGCTTGGCTGCTAACTTAAAGGTCAGCAGTTCACCAGCAGTTCTGCAGGAGGAAAGACCTGACGATCTGCTTCCATAAAGATTAGAGCCTTGGAAACCCTATGGGGCAGTTCTACTCTGTCCTATAGGGTTGCTATGAGTCGGAATCTCCTTGGCGGCAATGGGTATCTTCTTCGGAGCTGGAGCCATGTCAGATTCAGCTCTGTATCTTCCAAAACAGACAGTGCCCCTTCCCCTTCACATACCCATGCGTTGTGAAAGAACTTGAGGCTATTTTATTAACTAGAACGCCAGCTCAACTGCTGGAGCAAAGAACAAACAACAGTGATGAAAGTAAGATATGAGCCCTTTTTCTTCCCTTGATCCCTCTGTAACAGGCATCGCCACTGTGTTGTTGGCCTCTTCTTGTGATCTAAGATGCTTCTTCCATCTCCTCCTGCCATATCTGCATTTTAGCCATCAGGAAGGGACAAGGAGAAGCAGGCTCCTTTATTTTAAGGCATGATCTAAAGTTGCATAATTCCCTTTCACTCATGACCCATGAGCCATGACTTAGTCACATGACTACATCTAGCTGCAAGGGACGTTGGAAAATATAACATTTAGCTGGACAAGAAAATGGATATTGATTGAGCAACTTCAAGTCTCTACCATGGCCATTTTTTCAGGTATATGCACGGCGTTCAACTCATACAAGCTTCTCAAGGCCTAGAATATTTGAGATATGAAAAATGCATTGGCTTCAAAATGCTAAAAAATTCCCTGCAAAATGTAACTCAATTAGTATTTGATATATATCTGTGACATGTAATTATGACAACTTCATTAGCTGTTACATTCAGTATTTCTTAAAAAAATACTCATTTCTCTTGTGAACAATATTTACACCGGATCTCTGCAACTTTATCAAAATCTTATAATATGCGCATTTGCTGAAAAATTACAGTCAATCATAAATTAAACAAGAAACTAATTGCCAAATGTTTTCAAAAAGAAAATTTAAAAAAATATTTAAAAATTTTACAGCAAAATATGATTTTAAATGAGGGATGTAGTTACATTTTAGTTATTTGTGTATGAGTAGACTAGGTAAGTCCCAACACCCACTTATCTAAAAGTCTTCAAATGCATTTAAAATGGTCCTCAATAGATAATTAAATATATATATATATACAGTCAAACGAAGGAAGTGATAAAATCTCAACTCTATTTTACTAAGCCATATTTTGCAAAGATCAGTATTTATGGGATGTAGAATTGACTGAGAATAGAAGGTGTCTCTGTGATTTTAAAACCATTGGCCAATACATTTTAGTAAAAAGATCCAAAATGGCAGGCATCACAAGGAGCACTGGTGGCACAGTGGTTAAGCTCTCGGCTGCTAACCAAAAGGTCAGTGGTTCAAACCCACCAGCCACTGGGCAGGAGAAAGATGTGGCCGTCTGCTTCCATAAAGGTTTACAGCCTTGGAAACACTATGGGGTAGTTCTATTCTGTCCGATAGGACCGTTATGAGTCTGAATTGACTAGACAGCAATGGCTTTATGGTATCATACCTGGCTTCAAATTTCTCCTCTTCAGTAATAAGCAAAGGTTTGTGGGAATTTTTGAAAGCAAGTGCTCTTTGTGTTTTCTTTAGAAGGGTTAGAGAGAAGAATGAGGCTGGGTCTTCCTTCTGTGATGTGAACAAAACACACCGCGAAGGGTGAAGCTGGGAGCAGCCTCGATGGCCACAGGGACATGTACCATTCAGCCCTGTCCCTCCTCTGCAGCAGCTTCTTAGGGGGCTTGAAAGCTGCTTAAGAATTTCTACCAGCCATCAGCCATGGTGGCATCAGCATTTCCACACATAAATTAGGGGAAGAAACGTATTTCTAACATAGCGTTGTAGCAAAACCTAGAGGACTTATGGGCAAGGGCGTGGGCTGTTCTTTCAGTTCAGAAGTGTGATACTTGTCCAATAAGGAGGAGAAAGTTGAATAAACATAATGTTTTGGGTTTCCATGATCGGAAACGAAATTCCTTTATTCTGGAAATATCTATGGATTCAGCAGATACTAATTGATTGTCTACTCTGTGCCTACAACATACTAGGCACTGCAATGGATAATAGGAACTTGTTAAGTGCCATCAAGTCAGTTCCAACTCATAGTGACCCTACGTACAACAGAACGAAACACTGCTGAGTCTGCGCCATCCTCACAATCATCATGTTTGAGCTCGTTATTACAGCCACTGTGTCAATCCATCTTCTTGAGGGTCTTCATCTTTTTCACTGATCCTCTACTTTACAAAGCATGATGTCCTTCTCCAGGGACTGGTACCTCCTAATAACATGTTCAAAGTACATGAGAAAAGTCTCACCATCCTCGCTTCTAAGAAGCATGCTGGTTGTACTTCTTCTAAGACAGATTTGTTTGTTCCTCTGACAGTCTATGGTATATTCAATACTCTTTGCCAACACCGTAATTCAAAGGCGTCAATTCTTCTTCAGTCTTCCTTATTCATCATTCAACTTTCGCATGAATATGAGGCTATTGAAAACACCATGGCTTGGGTCAGGCGTACCTTAGTCCTCAAAGTGACATCTTTGCTTTTTAACACTTTAAAGAGGTCTTTTACAGAAGACCTCTTTGATTTCTTGACTGCTGCTTTCATGGGGATTGATTGTGGATCCAAGTAAAATGAAATCCTTGACACCTTCAATATTTTCTCCGTTTATCATGATGTTGCTTATTGGTGCAGTTGTGAGGATTTTTGTTTTCTTTATGTTAAGGTGTAATCCATACTGAAGGCTTTGATCTTCGTCAGTAAGTGCTTCAATCTGCTTCACTTTCAGCAGTAAGGTTGTGTCATCTGCATATGGCAGATTATTAATGAGTCTTCCTCCAACCCTGATGCCACATTCTTCTTCATTTGGTCCAGCTTCTTGGATTATTTGCTCAGTATACAAACTGAGTAAGTACGGTGCAAGGAAACAACCATCACACATATCTTTCTTGATTTTAAACCATTCAGTGTCCTCTGTTCGAGGGACTGCCTCTTGATCTACGTACAGGTTCCGAACAAGCACAATTAAGTGTTCTGGAATTCTCATTCTTTGCACTGGTATACATAATTTGTTACGATCCACACAATCAAAAATATATGGAAAACTAATACTGGTATGATGAAAAAGCAACCTTAGAGCCTTCTGATAATGATCAGATTGTCTATGTGTGCCAGACATCAACACTGAATCGCTCCTTGATCGGACAGAACATTATTGTTCTCACAGGCTATTGTACAGGTGGCTGACAGCACTCTCAGAGACAAGCCTGAAAAGTGTCCTGGGATATGAAAAGGTTATTTTATATCATAATATTACTCTTCTATTTTTTTTCCTTTGTTTTGTTCTGTTTTGCTTTTGGTAATATTTCTTC
Organism: Trichechus manatus latirostris; assembly: GCF_000243295.1. Taxonomy (NCBI): domain Eukaryota; kingdom Metazoa; phylum Chordata; class Mammalia; order Sirenia; family Trichechidae; genus Trichechus; species Trichechus manatus. The sequence continues at coordinate 4,573,111 of NW_004444083.1, read as the reverse complement.
TCTGAATTCTTGTTATTGGCTCTCACAGACCTTCAATAATCAAATAAACATGGAAAGTAAACTAGGCAAAGGTATAACTAAGTGAAGGCATCATTTGATTTTATTCATTATATAAGGCAGTAAAGGATCAGGTAAGAAGGGGAAGGTAACCTATGCAAAGAGATAAAAAAATCTAAGTCTACTGAAACTCCACTGTATTTGTGTTAGCTGAGTGGAGAATGGAGGCTCTGGAGAGCCCAGCGATAATGTAACACACCAGTGAACGCCTTCAAAAAAAGTAGTCAGAATAGAGGTTAGATGGAGTTAATTTTTTAATTTGACTTCACTAGTCAGAAACTCAAATCTCCTTATGCCTCAGAGCTACAGCCTGCTCCTTGATTGACTTTTATTTCAGTAGGTTAAATTGTATATCATTCCTAATTATTAAAATGCTAACCCAAAGGTCAGTGGTTCGAACCCACCAGCCTCTCCGCAGGAGAAGAGACCTGGTAATCTGCTCCTGTAAAGATTACAGCCTTGGAAACCCTATGGGGTAGTTCTACTCAGTCACATGGGGTCTCTATGAGTTGGAATCTACTAGATGGAACACAACAACGAAGGCTTTTCTTCATGTTGGTATTTTTTTTACTAATTAATTTCCCTGTAAATTATCCACTTTAATAAACTAAAGGGCCGAATTTATATTAGAACACTTAGCCTTCTAAGTTTTGTCTCTTAGTCATATCTACACACACATGTGCACATGCATGCACACACAAGTGTGTGCATATACTCTTTCAGTTGTTTAACACATATTTATTATAAGACCATATAGAATACTGGTAAAGAGCTTAGACCTTGTCAGCAGATAGATCTGGATTTAATTTTTGGCCCCACAACTTACCCTTTTTGAGCATCAGTTTCTTTACATGAGGGAGATAGATGCTCATACTACCTACTTCATGGAGTGGTTACAAGAGTGATGTGAAATGATTCCTATAGTATGCCAGATACTAAGTATTAGAAATGTATGACATCATTATTTATTGATAACCTACTAGGTGTCAGGCCCTAGCCTGTTTGGTGGAATCCTTGTCTTTTACCCCTTCATCCCACTTTTAGTGGACTTAACATATAGCCGCAGAACTAATTGGTCAGATTACATCTCTTGCCTGACATTTTCTGTGGTTTCCTTTTAGCTATAAAATAGAAACCAGACAATCCTTAGTCTAACAGTCAAAACATGCCACAACCTGGCCCTAAGCCCAACCTTCTAACCTACCTCTGATAGTTTCCCACAATATGGGAAGATCAAAATGCTTGCTGGCCTCTGCCCACACCAAACTCTTCTGCCTCTTTGCTTATTATGCTCAATGCTAGAGTCACAAGTCAAATTCTACCTCTTCATGCAGTTTCTTTGTCCCGCTCTTCATGACTGTTGCCTTTTTTTCCATCCTATCCCTGCTCAAAAGACTCTTTCTCTGAACTGCTGCCATATCAATGCTTTGTTCTCTCAGGTAGGGTCTGAGGGTGGGGTTGAAGGAAAGGGGCAACATATGACAAAGTAGCCACAGAAGCGACCCCATGAGTGAATTGCCAAAAATGAAACAAGGGCTAGGCAGGAAATGGAAAATGCCATTCAGAAAGCTATGTTACGCCCAAGGACTCGAAATTACAATAATCTTGTTATTTGGTGTCTAGCGTCTAAAACCAAGCAGCTGTGACCTCTGGAAAGGTGGTGCACTGGGCTGTAGTACCAACACTTCACACGTCTTCCTCCAAAGCCTGGAATGGCTTAACAACATAAAAAAAAAAAAAAAAAAAAAAAAAATTGGAAACCCTGGTGGTGTAGTGGTTAAGAGCTACATCTGCTAACCATAAGGTCAACAGTTCAAATCCACCAGGCGCTCCTTGGAAACTGTATCTCTATGGGGCAGTTCTACTCTTTCCTATAGGGTTGCTGTGAGTTGGAATCGACAGGGCGGCAACGGGTTTGTTTCTTTTTTGTTTGTTTGTTTTTTGGTATGTTTATGGAGAGCTCACAGTGTGACCAGTGTAAAGAAAATCATCTTCTCCTTTGTGTTACAAAACCTCAGTACTGCCAGACTCTGGGTGGGCTTATGAAAGCCAGTCTGTCTCTTCACACGTTAAAACCTACAAGCCACATCTGGCTCTAATACCAGGAGAAGTTTGAGTGACTTTCTCAGCACACTGCTTGTAGATCACACTTCGTTTTTTTTTGTTGGTGGTGGTGGTGGTGTTGTTTGTTTTTTTTCCTTTAGCTTGTGAAACAGAATAAAAAGAATAACTTCCAGGATTCCATCTTTGGAGTCCTCTTGGAAAAGAGAGGCCCTAACCCACCATGCTAAATGAACTAAGATAAACACGTCTAAAGTTTTAAGTGAAGTCTTCACTTGATGCAAATACAGAGCTGTGTGCTTCATATGAATCATCAGCTTTATCCTTTCAGACGAGGAAGCTGAGGCTTAGGGAGGCTAAGTGAGGTGACTAATGCTAAACAGCTAGTAAGCTTCAGAAATAGTATCAAACCTAGACCTGTCTGATTCCAAACTCCATGCTTTCAACCATTGCATTGTCTTGGCTGCCTTTTTATGAGTAATTCATGGATGAGTGCACTAATTCAAAAGAGCCCTCGTGGTGCAGTGATTAAGCACTACGCTGCTATCCAAAAGGTTGGTGGTTTGAACCCTCTAGCTCCTCCTTGGGAGAAAGATGTGGCAGTCTGCTTCAGTAAACATTATAACCTTGGAGACCCTATGGGGCAGTTCTACTCTGGTGGATATAGTCACTATCAGTTGTAATTGACTCGACAGCAATGGGTTATACTCATTCAAATAGTCACAGACTAGATGATGCATGATTTCACCAGTGACTCAATTCACTAGGGCTGCCATAGCAAAATACCACAAGTGGGTGGCTTTGAAGAACAGACGTTTATCATCTCACAGTTTTGGAAGCGACAAGTCCAAATTCAGGCCATCGGCAGGGATATGCTTTCTCTCTGTTTTAGAGAAGATCCTTCTTTGTCTCTTTCAGCTTCTTGTAGCTCAGGGCATTTCTTGGCATTCCTTGGCTTATATATGGATCCTCACAGGCTCTCCTCCCTCTGTGTGTGACTCTGTTTCCCTACCTATTCTCCCCTTTTATAAGATACCACTCAGAAGGGATTAGGGCCCACCTTATTCCCGTATGACCTCATTACCTTAAATGATAACATCTGTAAAGAAAAACCCCTCTCTCCCCAAACAAGGTCATGTTCACAGGTACAGGGGTTAGGACTTCAACATATCTTTTTGGGCAATCCAATCCAATCCACAACAACCAGCTCCTCTGACAGCTAATGCTTTCTCTCTCTCTGAATTAATATAGTACAGCATACATATGGTTGAAACACAGCAGCTTAGAGCATGATTATTTTCTTGTTATCTTATGTGTACATGTTTAGGTCTTGAGTATGTCGCTAGTAGTAAGTTTCACATCTTATTTTATTTCTCCTGAATCCTTTACTATGCCCAAACCAATATTGAATACCTACTAGGTGTCAAAACTCATACCAGTTGCTTTTGAATATTTAACTCTATTGGACATAGATGGGTTTCATCTGTAAACCATCACATTAAGTAATGCCATGGATAAAGTCGAGCGCCTTTACAAAGCTATTTCAGCTGGCTTAAAGAGCCTGCCACAGAACAAAAGATTCTGTCAAATGTCCTAGCTTTATCAAAGATAGACACATGCTCCCATTCTTCACAGTGCGTTGTCTCTGCGATGGTATTACAGTGACAGGTTCATCCATTGAGCCCTGGGCTGGGAATGCAAAGGCTCTATTTGGCAAGTAGAGTAAAACTATAGACAAATGTCTGATGTTTTTATATAGCCTTATGCATTCATCTGGAGCCCTGGTGCATAGGGATTAAGAGCTCAGATACTAACCAAACGTCAGCAGTTCAAATCCACCAGCCCCTCCTTGGAAACTCTAAGGAGCAGTTCTACTCTACCCTATAGGGTCGCTATGAGTTGGAACCAACTTGACGTCACCTAACAACTACAACAACATGCATTAATTTAATTTCTAGAGATAAAAATATCACAATATCTCATCAGGTAGCTCACATAATATATTTCTTTATTCATAATGGAGGAATTAAGAATTGAAGATGGTAGGTATCTTTAAAATAATTTCATCAGAAGTCCATGGGTTAGACAAGAAGACAACTTAAATGATGCATTTATCTATCTACTCATTTAACAGTAATATTTATTTAACACTGATCATTTTCTGGCCACTAAGAATTATGGCATAGGATTGTACATGCTTTGAAAGTACATAAATCGAGCATCCAGACCAGATTTAGGGTATCAAAGACGACTTCTTGGGAGATGTAATATCTAAGTTAAGAGCTATACAATTAGTAGACGTTACCCAATGTAAGATTGGGAAAAAAAGTATTCTAGACCACAGGGAGAAACATTCTCAGAGTCTTCTGCTGCACCCCCCAGCATAATGTGTTTAAGAAACTCAAATAAGTTCGGCATGGTTGAGGGAAAATGTACTGGGTCAGTGGGATGTGGCTGGAGAAGTAAGCAAGCACCAGATGATATGTTCCTTTGTGTGTGAGTCTATGTTCAAGTGAGTGTTTGGTGGTGAGGGTACTGAGACTAGGAGGTGGCCAGTCTGAAGGTGGTAGAGAAGGTTTGGCATCGCTGATGGGCAGAATGAGAAAGGGAGCAAATGGAAGAAACAAAGGGAGTGCTGTCACTGAGAGCCGAGTTTAAGTTGGAGATCATGAACTTACAATGTCACCAACTTGCCCTATTGGTGATGAGTTTTCTAGTTGAAAACTCTGAATCTTGTGTTAGGCTATGTAGAAGGCAGACACTTGAATGTATAAAAGATGGGTTTTTTGGTAGATGGATGTAAAGAATGTAGCTGGGGAAAGGAAGTTGAAGGTGTAGGAAAGAGAGTAGTTGAAAAGATAGGCAATAAACTCAAAGTCAAATAAAGAAGAGAAGTAAGCCAGGAATGGCCTCATAAATAGGGAAATAGTAGAAAGGCTAGAATTTGGTGTTTCTTGAGGTTGCAGGACAAGGTAGTAGAACACAAGAGAAGAAACAGAGAGCTGAAGGGATGGAAATTTGTGATCACAGAGTAGGTATCTGAACTTTTTAGTGGTGGACAATCCCAGGTAACTATAGATTTCAAGGTGTATCCATGGCAGTAGGTCACTGAAGTGGAATAGAAGTAAAAGTTATGTGAAATGAGTACTCCAAGGAATTGGCAGACAAAGACGCAGCATGAGTCCATGTCCATGTGGACGTCGAAGTTATCCAAAATGATGGCATGATATATAGTGGAAGGGGATACAGTGACTCACATTCTCAATCTCCAATTAATGAGAAAGAGTAAAAATAAGGAAAGTATAGGCAAATTCCATGAAACTGAAGGGACCAGACATTTTTTACGTGATGCTGGCAGACGAAATGCCTGAAAGCAGCCTTGTGCTTCTTCAGAATATGGGGTAGAGTAAATGAGGAGACCATGCATGTCTCTAATAATGAGAGACACAGTGGAAATCTTAGCTGATTATTTCAGGCAATTCTGCAAAATATAGTCTTGACCAAATAGTATAGGATTAAGCCTATGGACTCTGAAATACGGGAAATGGTTTGGGTTCAAATAGCAACAGGATGAAAAACAAACAAACAAACAAACAGCTGTCTCTAAGCAGAGTTGTGGTTCTTTTAAGGTAAGACACAATAAGAACTGCTCAGTAAAGAATTATGAATGTATAGAGGATTTTCTTAATGTGAAACATGGGTTCCAGAGAGCAGGGTAGGATGGTTTAGGAGCCGAGAAGTGACATGAAGTCAGGACAAGGTCGAGGAGAGAATGGAATATGATCAGGAGCATGACATAAGGCACGGACTTGAAGAAAGACAAAAAAAAGTTTGGGAATGAGGAAAGTAACAGATTACTGTAAGGGACACTGTCACATTTGGGCAGTGTCTGAGGATAATTGAGTTGTGAGGCACTCTGGAGAGTATTTATCTGTCCACAAGTTTGCTAAATGATATAGTCCCCCTGGGGAGTGGAGGCAAGTTTGCCCAGCGTTCTAAGAATCCTGCTTCAGCTTGGATGGATTGTCCTTCTGATAGGTGGAAGCATACTTGCTCTAGAGATGTCAGGTGTGGTCTGATTGCTTAGACCAGAGACCTCAAGAGCCTGAATGTGGGAGACTAGTATCAAGGTCCTTGGTGCTCAGTACTGTGCTCAAGGAGCTGAGCACAGAGCACTGGGAGGTGCATCTACATTAGCTTCTAACTGCAAACTGTTCTTGATGCAACACATTTTGGCCATATTATGACAATAAACATCCTTTGGGGTCCTGAGGATTGGAGTAGTGAGAACCACTGGAGGCTGGGGTGTGTCATTATACATATCCCTGGCCACAGAGCCCTGCAAAGTCAGTAAATGCCTCTATGGAGCTAACACTACAGACTACAGTCTGCACTTTCCAAAGCTTGCTTCCTTTGTGCACAATCTCAGGCACAGAAATAGGAAAATGATAGAATACCTGCCTTTGATATGATAAACCAAGTCTAATAATTAGTGAGAAAAAGACACACTGAAAATCTTAGTTGATGTTTATGTCTTGATACATTGTAAGAAGCCTCTCTCAAATGTTCCCTTTGCTCAGGACCCAGCTCCTGTCTTTGTTCCAACTGACAGGTGGATGAGTTGTTTCTGCCAAGTGAGTTAGTTAAAAGAGGAACATTAATTTATCTGAGTGAGTTTAAGTCAATGTCGTTCTGGAAAACGTGTTAGTATGCCACACTGGTACTTAGCATTGTGCACGGGGGCTGGGTTTGCAGCTGAAAGGCAATCCCTGTAGAAGCTGCTTGATTTTTCTTGAAGACCAGACCTGCAATTTCAGCAACTGCCACAGATAAATAATACTACATCTTAATAATTGAATTGACTAATAATTTAATTTTCTCAGAAAAGGTAGTTTAAGAAGAAGTTACGGCTTTTGCAATACGTATTACTTTTCTTTAAAAAATCAAACTGTTTAAACAATCCATTAGTTGATCAATTCTAATTAAAATATATTAATTTGTGGAAGATATAAAAAAGTATGTGCATGATATTTGTCTTAGTCATCTAGTGCTGCTACAACAGAAATACCACAAGTGGATGGCTTTAACAAAGAGAATTTTATTTCTTCACAGAAAGTAAGCTAAGAGTACAAATTCAGGTCGTCAGCTCCAGGGGAAGCCTTTCTTTCTCTGTTGGCTTTCTCATCAATCTCTCCCTGGACTAGGAGCTTCTCCACGCAGGGACCCTGGGTCCAAAGAATGCACTCTGCTTCTGGCACCGCTTTCTTGGTGGTATGAGATACCCCTGTCTCTCTGCTGGCTTGTCTCTTTTATATCTCAAGAGATTGCCTCAGGACACAATCCAATCTTGGAGATTGAGTCCTGCTTTACTAACACAACTGCCACCCATCCTCCCTCATTAACAGCATAGAGGCAGGATTTATAACATATAGGAAAATCACAGAATACCAGGAATCATGGCCCAGCCAAACTGATATACACATTTTGGGGGGGGGACATAATTCAATCTATGACAATATTTATACGGGGATCATGTGGCGTGATGGACTGGGGACACAGGGCAGGCAGTCAGGATCAGAAATAAAGCTAAGGTTAAAACAGAGGAGAGGATGAACACAGGGATGGAGGGTGATTCAGACCTGATCGGGAGCCCAGGTGCTGTGTGTCAGGTGATCTGGAGTCTAGAGATGGGAGAAAAACAGCCTTAGAAACCCTAGGTCAAAGGAAGATGATTGGTTGAAGCTGAGCAGGTGGGCAAGAAACCAAAGGACATTGACAGGCATCAGAGTAAAAGTCTAGAAAGGCAGCTGGGACCAGCAAGCCAACAGGAACCAAAGGGCAGGATGGAACAAGACTTGAATGTCAATAGGTCAGGTGAGACTAGGACTGAGATTTTAACCAGAAAGGAAGAGAGTTTCTCCACCTACAGGAATTCCATGAGTCAGGGATCAAGTTCAGAAAGACTTGCTAAGGACAAAAAAGGAGCACGTAGGAACTTGCAGCAAGAGAAGAAAAGAGACAAACTTAAGCAATAAGGCCAATTGACATCCAGCCAAGGGAATCTAATCAAGGAGACTGAGTAACAGGCACAGGTAGAGATAATATAATTTATAGTGATGCAACCAACAAAACCCCAAACCCGTTGCCATTGAGTTGATTCTGACTCACAGTGACCCTACAGGACAGAGTTCAACAGCCCCATAGGGTTTCCAAAAGCAGCTGGTAGATTTGAACTGCCAACCTCTTGGTTAGCAGCTGAGCTCTTAACCACTGTGCCGCCAGGTCTCTGTAGCGATGCAAGAGCTCTGTCAGTCGAAGGTGCTTAGGATCACTTCTTCCCTATAACAGAATATCCTCAGAGCTTGAACAGTCTCTGAAAGAGGTTCACCTGACTGATGTGAGGGAGAACAAGAAGAGATGGCCTTTCCCAAAGTGTGTTCTGTGGGACGTTAGCTCTTCATGGTTGCTCCATGGTTATAAAGGCTCTCTCTGATCATACATGTTTGGCGATTCATGATACACATTTCAATGCTAAAAGTTCTGAGAAGTTGTGCAGGGGAAAAAAATAAAAATAAAACCTTAGTTTGTACCCTGTATTCCTTGTATTCCCCAAACTTATTTCACCACAGAGCCCTTTTTGGCCAACCAGCATCCCTTAAGAAGTGATGCTCTCTGGAAAAATCCCTGGAGGTGGAAAAGCCTGGTCTTAAATCACACATCTGCCGATGACTCTGGGAAAGTTCTTAATTCTACAGGATTTAGTTTCTTCACCTTTGAAATAAAGGTAATTACCAATATGATGTGTATATATTGGGACTTACATTATCTGAATTCTGATGTGAATGGTCAAGTTGTGGTTTATGTGACCAGTGATACCTTTTAAGATGGCACTTAAAAATATATAGGGCTTAAAACAAAATATGAGCAGCCTAATTTGGTACTGGGCTAAAATAAGAATGAAATACAGTAAGATATGTCCTATAAAATGTTGCAAAATAGATATTGGGGATAAAGGGTTTTAATTAGAGAATTGGGAGTAGAACTGCCCCGTAGGGTTTCCAAGGCTATAAATCTTTATGGAAGCAGACTGCCATATCTTTCTCCAGCAGAGCAGCTGGTGGGTTTGAACCAATGACCTTTCAGTTAGCAGCTGAGTGCTTTAGCCACTGCGCCACCAGGGCTTCTGTGAACATACAAATGGAAAGTCAAATAACATTTTTTCCTTCTATTTTTGGTGAAATATTTTTGAAATTATTTATTTTCTCTTATTATAATATCCAGTCTTACTTTGCGCTATATAACCTTTCTGCGTCCAGATTTCCTCATCTATAAAACTAGTACCAAATTCATGTAGTTATTATGATGATTAACTAACTAAATGACTTAGAAAGCATATGGAACTCAAAACGAAAACTCAAACTGAAAACGAACCCAGTTAATCATCGAGCTGATTCCAGCTCATGGCTTTCTCTTGTGTTTGGGAGTAGAACTGGGCTTCATAGGGTTTTCAATGGCTGTGACTTTTCAGAAGTAGATGTCGAGAGCTTTCTTCTGAGGCACCTCTAGGTGGATTCAAACTGCCAACCTTTTTGTTAGTAACTGAGCGCTTAACCATTTGCTCCACCCAGGGACTCCTATATGGAACTTACAAAGCATTTAATGAAATATTAGCTGCTACTATTGTTTATTATTCATTTATCAATTCTTTCATTTATTTATTGAATCAATTAGACTCTGCTGAATTTGTGATACAGAGACAAATAATACTATCCATGTGTGATTAACTAATTCCATTGGGTAGACAGGCATGAAAAAATAATTGCATTACCGATCAAGTTAAAAATGTCAACATGAAAGTTACGTACAAGCACTGAAGAAGGAACTACTCACTGAAGTAGAGCCAGAAATGGGAATATCCAGTACGGTGGTACCTACAAAAGTTAACAGCTTTTAGTGGCTAGCAAGTCATTGTAAAATTCTGTTACGTGATACTGATTTATTAAAAATAGCATATACTCGAAGGCAATTGAAATTGCCATGGTAAGTGGTATTGCAATTGGTAACCAGCTACACAGTGATTAACAGGGTCACAGGATTACTACAGCAACTGTTGGATTTGCGCTGGTAAGGAGATGACAGGCCCAGATGGAGTCGAGACAGTGTTTACTTTCACAGACAGCAAAAGCAAAATCAGTGCTGTGTCTGCTCCCCATGTCCCTAGTGCCATGGGACCACTTTGAACTAGAGAGGCTATATGAGAGACACAGCAAAAAATGCTACTTCCATTGAGGAGCCGACATTAAACTATAGGCAAGCAGCTGTATAAACTTACACAGAAGCCTGTATCTGTACCCTAAGGTGGCTGTGGGTTGGGTAAGATTGATGAGAAACTGCCTACTGGTGGCTCCTCACCAGACCGTTTTCCTCCACTTGCTCTCACAGATATTGCTGGGGGTTCCACCAAGACCCCAGTAAGACCGTGGTCAACCTGTCCACTTAACCCTCGATGGAGGAATGAGAAGTCTTCAGGGCGGCTTGTGGAAGAGCTGTTCCTTTAGGCCCCTGAGTGGGACCCCATTGTTCTTTGATTGTCAACTGATATTCCGTCTCTATTAGGTTTTGTTAAAAACATGTTGCTTGTTTTTACTGTACTTTCCATTAATACCTATAATTACTTATGTATCAAATTTATCAATCTTAAGAACACCCTGACATATCTGATGCTACTATCAAAAGAACTTTGATTCTCTTATGTAGATCCATAATTTGATATTATGTAGAGTTTGATATTACAGCAATATAAATCTTCTATGCATAAAGTAATTTGAGTTATAAGCCTTAAACCTGTTATAGGTTGCTAGCACAGAAGACATACATAAATGAGAAAATAAAAATAAGGATAATGCTGACCACATTCCAAAGTTGAATGTGAGAGCCTCAAATCTGCTGTCAATTCTTTAAATTAATATCGATGGATGGAAGAATTAGACCAAATGATTAGATAAAAGAGGTTGAAAGATCAAATACAATAAATCTATGATACTCGGAGCACTAAAACTAGAAGGAACATAGAAATGGCCAGGGAATGGTAAAATCGATATCTTCTGTATTCCACTGCATCATTTATGCTTAATTCAATACCAGCATTTTGAACTTAGAGCTCCTAACCAAGAGATTATAAAACAAGATTCTTACTACAGTGAAAGCAGTTCCAAACAGACGTTCAAACAAATATGATTTCTGTGAACGTTCTTAGTGTTCTTGGGTCTGATCTTTAGTTTAAAAAGCACTCAGGTGGGGATTCCATTTGAAGTGGAATTTAGAAAGATTACTAGTGATGAAAAAGCAAATGAAACTGGGAAGCTGTCCCAGTTTCTCCCCACCTGAGATAGGCCTTTTTAGCTCTGCTGGCAAAATACAAGTGCATGGCTGCTTAGTGACAGATCCAGCTCTGTGGAAGCAGAGTAAAGAAAGCACTTTGGTAGAAAAACAAAAATAGGGATGACGGGCCCAGTGGAGGAGCTGGAATCCTTTCAACCGATTAACACACCACCTCTTGCTTTTGAGGACGTGAGTTATAACCCAGTGACTGTCATCAATAACCATTACAGGTCAGGAGAAAGAGACATGGCTGTGATTGTGGTGGTTCACACTTGAAAGAAGCCAGAGGAACTATAGGAAACAGAGGGAGATTTATTTAACCTGAAATATTCAGGGGATGCAGGTGGAGAAGGATGATAGATTACTTAAGCAGATGTTTTTGTTGCTAGTTGCCATCAGAGTTGGCTCTGACTCATGGTGACTCCATGTACAACAGAAGGAAACATCATGCCATCTTCACGATCATTAGTATGCTCGAGTCCATTGTTGTGGCCGCTATGTATTAGAATGCCTTCCAACCTAGGGAGCTCATCTTCCAGCACAATATTCTGTTGTGATCCACACCGTTTTCACTGGCTGATTTTTGGAAGTAGATCGCTAGGCTTCTCTTTCTAGCCTGTCTTTGTCTGGAAGCTCTGCTGAAACCCGTCCACCATGCAAACCACCACAGTATGACAAATGGACAGATGAGTAGTGAATTTAAGTGGATACCTCTCTTTTAATGAAATATCTGAACTCATGTGCCCATTCTTTACTTATCAGTTAAAAAGGGAGTGTGTGGATGATAGGATTCCCTGGGTGGCACAAATGGTTAAACGCTTGACTACTAACTGAAAGATTGGTGGTTCAAACCACCCAGAAGTGCCTCAGAAGAAAGGTCTGGAGATTTGCTTCCAAAAGGTCACAGCCTTGAAAACCCAATGAAGTGCAGTTCTACTGTGCACACTGGGGTCACCATGAGTTGGAATTTACTCAAGGCAGCTGGTTTGGTTTTCATATTTTTATATAAATAAATGGCCATAAAGGAAACCTCTTAAGGTTTTTATCAAAAAATGCTTATGAATTACCGGTTTATAGAACGCAATTCCTGGATGTCTGTGCATCTTTGTGGATGTGTATACACGCATTCCAGGCCTAAACGTTCCCAGTAGTACTGGTTCTCCTCTCCTCCCAGAGAGCTCACTCTTAAAGCTGCAATGTCCAACCTTTCACATTATCATCACTGTTTAGAGTCACTGAATGGTGACGGCCATCATCTTTGTCATGCTCCAGAATCGAAATGCCACATGATCTATCTTAGTGTAGGTTTGGTAAGTGTAACGTAGGTCCTGATCCCATAGACTGGAGTGGATAAGGAAGGCTTTATATGGTATGTGTGACTTCAGTAGAAAATAGCTGCAAGAATACATTTAGTGGAGTGTTTCTAAAGTCTGTAAATATGAAGAGTGAAGCGCGTAAGACGTATTCACGTTTCTGAGGAGACTGGCCTGGTCTTTAGCAGTGCTGGAAAACCCAACTCATAATGTCTTAGTGAGATAGGAAACATAGCCATAGAACTGACCTCAGGCTCAAATTAAGGCATTTGGCCGGCAGGAAAAGAAAGTGGTTAAGACCACACTTCCTAAAGCCATGCTTCTCAGGTTCAAACCCCAGATCTGCCACTTGGAAACTGTGTGTCCTTTGGAACTTCCTTTAAAACGGTGTTCCTCAGTTTCCTCAACTGTAAAGTGGGAATAATGATTATTGTGATGAGGAGTTTATTTATCTACACGTGTATAATGTTTACAGCAGTGCTTCCAAAAACCAAACCAAACCTGTTGCCGCCGAGTTGATTCCAACTCATAGCAACACCGTAGGACAGACTAGATCTGCCCAATAGGAATTTCTGGGCCGTTCACAGAAACAGACTACCACATCTTTCTCCCATGGAGCGGCTGGTTTTTTGAACTGCCGGTCTTTCGATTAGCAGCTTAACCATTGCTCCACCAGGGCTCCCCAGCAATGCCTACTAAAAAAAACAAAAAACAAACCCACTGTCGTGGAGTCGATTCCAACTTATAGTAACCCTATAGAATAGAGTCGAACTGCCCTCCATAGGGTTTCCAAGGCAGTATATCTTTATGGGAGCAGACTACCACAGCTTTCTCCCACAGAGCGGGTGGTGAGTTCGAACCGCTGACCTTTCAGTGAACAGCTGAGCGCTTTAACCACTGTGACGCCAGGGCTCTTTCAATAGTGCCCAACACACATTAAATGCTCCACAAACGTTAATGCTGTAATTACTAGGACTCAGTCTGTCCGCATCTCTGCCACCTTTCCCCATTTCTCAGGATCCGTGGGGTGGCTACAACCTGTCAAGTTAAGGCTCAGTAGAGAAAGCAAGACTTCTTCTAGGTCATTGGTTATGACTAGTCATCCTTGATCCAATCACTATGGCCAGAAAAATTCATGCTTCTGACCAAGCCTGAACACTTTTAGAAAAGGCAAGAAAATACCCATTAGAGTAGAGAAGGGGAGGTTTCTAAAAAAGCAAAAGGAGCCCTGGTGATGCAATGGTTAAGTGCTCAGCTGCTAACTGAAATGTTGACAGTTGGAACCCACTAGATGTGGCAGTTTGCTTTCGTAAGGATTTACAGCCTTGGAAACCTAGGGGGCAGTTCTACTCTGTCACACGGGGTCACTGTGAGTTGGAATTGACTTGACAGCAATGGGGTTATGTCCACCTAAATGATAAATAAATATTGGGCAGCAAAAACAGTAAATGATTACTGCAGGCTCTATAGGAAATAATAAAGAAATTAAATTAAAAAGCAAGATTGGGCCAGCCTGTGGAAGGGTTCGATTTTTGGCAACAGAGACAACAGGTGAACAAAATGAGGAAAGCTTGGGGCTGGAAGACCCAACTACAGCTGCCAGGTGCCAGGAAGAGAGAAGCTACCAGTTCAATTTGAAACTCTCCTCACCATCTGTTCACATCCACAGTGACTGAAAAAAGGCCTTTATTTGACTTAAATGCCCTTGATCATTCATTATTAATATTTTCCTTGTTTTAATAATTATATACATATGTAGGCACACAAAATGTACCTTTTTTATACAAAGAATTATTACACTGCAGCTACCTGAAACCAACAAGGTTTTTAATTATACTATAAAGATTTAGATCTGGCAAAACTCTATCACCACCTGTAAGAGTAAATTTAAAAAAACCAAACCCTTTGCCGTCAAGTCGATTCCAACTCATAGTGACCCTATAGTACAGAGTAGAACTGCCCTATATGGTTTTAAGGAGCACCTGGTGGATTCAAACTGCTGACCTTTCGGTTAGTAGCTGTAGCTCTTAACCACTATACCACCAGGGTTTATTAGAGGCTGGAAATTATTGCTCTGCCTTTTTAAAAATATAATACAGGATGAATGCATTTACCAGTCCTAGCAGATGATGTATGCTTTACAGAAACCATTACCAAGACTGTAATTTAAAGAAAGAGGTGGACCGCTTTAGAGCTGATAGGTACTGCTGGCTAATTCTATTTCAGATTGATCCTGAAACCCCACACAGTCTCCATTTCTCGTTTTACTTGGGTACACATTTCTGTGACATTTAAGAAATATTAGACTTAAAAAAATGAGTTAAATAATGTTTTTCTCATAGCTTCAAAATTCTGCTTATATGATGTATTAGTAAGAATGGAAAGTTCATTCATTTTTTTGTTCAATTCAATAAACAATTCTTGAATTCTTCCTAAAACATGTGCGCTTGAGTTGCTTTACATTAACTTGTTTAATCCTCCCAATAATTCTGCAGTGGGGTCATATATATACATATATGTATCCATATATAACTCTACTACCCTTCTATCAATTTGCCCCACTGTGATGGTTTGCGTATTGCTATCATCCTGGAAGTTATGCTACCGGTATTTCAAATACCAGCTGGGTCACCCATGGTGGACAGATTTCAGCGGAGCTTTGAGACTAAGACAGACTAAAAAGAAAGGCTTGGTGATCTATTTCTGAAAATGAACCAATGACAACCTTGCAGATCACAACAGAATATTGATTGATATAGTGCTGGAAGATGAGCCCCCAAGGTTGGCAGGCACTGCACAGTAGCCACCACAAGGGACTCAAAAAAACCCAACAATCATGAATATGGTACAGGAACAGCCAGGGTTTCATTCTGTTATATATAAGGTCACTATGACTGGACAGCAACTAAGTAACTAGCTAACTAACAACTATATATGTGTGTGTGTGTATTCACACACACACACACATAGTTGTTGAAAAATAATTTGGAAGTGGCAAAATGCAAAGTGTCATTCTTAAAAGTTACAGTGATCTTAAGCCTTTCAATACTAATTACTACGAAGCATTGTTCTGGTTATTGGGGATGAAAAGGGCTCCAATATATCCTGCCTCATTAGCATAATATCTCTTAAGACTTGAGACTCTGAAATGTCTTATAGCTCTAGAATCTGAGGGTCCTGGATTCAAATTCTGTCCTGGCTGCTCACTACTTACATAACTTAAATCAAGTGCTTTAACATCTCCAAGGCTACATTTAAAATGGAGAAAACAGTAGCATCTACCTAAGGAGCTGTTATGAGTAAGAAGATGAGTTAAGGCTGTAAGTGGCATTAGGGCGGTGCTAGCCTCTTAGGAAGTGCTCAAGAAATGGTAGCCATTAGGATAATTCACCCACGTGAAGCTGGCTTCCCCTGTTCAGTACTCATTTCCAATGGTCATTCAGCCTAGAGTTAAACACCTAAGGCAGCAGGTAATTCATTAGCTCCCAAGGCAGCCCATGTTATCATTGGACTGCTCTCTCTGATGGCTGGAAAATTATTTCTTATGAGGAATCAAATCCTTCTCCCTGTAACTTCTTCACATTGGTCTTAGTTTTACTCCTTAGGGACTCATTGTACATTTCTCATTCCGCTTTTATGTGACAGTCCCTCGAATATGTAAAGACAACTACAGTTTCCCACTGAATTTGATTTCCTCTAAGTTGAGTGGCCCAGGAGCACCTGGGGTGTTATGTTGATTAGTTTTTTTATTATTGTTTATTTTGATTTGTTTCTCTTCCAAGTCAATGTAAGAGACAATATAAAAAGACAATAAAATCTTCTAAGTCACGTACGCAGAGTTCAGTTTCAGCCTCAATATTTGGCTAAAATTTACTCTTTAGCTTTGTTTTTGCCCTTGGCCTTGGAAGGCAGAGTTGCCAAATGCAAACTTCAAAGCAATTCTCAGAATTTTCCCATTTGTGTGTAATCAGACATTATGAGTTTTTTTTCTTTTTTTAATTTAATTTAATTTTTTTTTTTAGGATACCTTCAAATCCAATCAGCACACACGGCTCATTAATAGAACAAGGAATGTTACTCAGTTTCAAGGTTACATGTGACTATTTACTTTCAAATGTAGATGCTAATTATAGCTATAACTTGGAGCATAAATCTGTGCTTTATAGGTTGATATTCTATCAATGATTTGAAGTATAAACGTTTATTTATTATGGCACAGATAAAACTACAATTATGAAAACTGTTGATTTTATGCACAAAATATTAATGGAGGACTTTCAAACAGTTAAAGAGGGAAACATATTGACAGTTAATACAAATATTTATATTAAGTAAGAGAGTGCTATATCAGTGCTTGTCAAACTTTATCTGCTCACAAACTGGCTGGGGATCTTCTAAAAATGCAGACTCTAATTCAGTGGCGTGGAGCCTGAGAGTCTGCATTTCTAGCAAGCTCCCAGGTGATGTCTAAACTGAAAAAATATTAAATGCTAATGGAAACAACAAATGCTTATAAAAATAAATAAGAATTTATGGCAGAAAAAATTAAATATCATAATCCAAAGCTTTATAGAATGATTTGAACTTTACAGCCAACAAAATAAACTTTAATTATTGTTTTAAAATTTCAAGTATTTAATTCTTTTAAGGTCACGCAGGACATTGTTGTGTAAGATTTTAATATCTTGGAAAATTAACAGAGATACTCAGGTTTGTCATGCATAAACTCATTTAGTTTTATTTATTGTTATTGCATTTTAGATGAGAGTTTACAGAGCAAATTAGTTTCTCATTAGATAATTAATACACATATTGTTTTGTGACATTGGTTTATTGCAAGGTAGTCATGGAAAGGCAAGGAAGTTAAGACTTCACAGCATTCATTTAGAACTGGGGTATCAGAATTAACAATTACAATTACAATGTTAGTTCAACGGTTAGAGTCCAGTTCTTCAGACTTCAGGCTTTTACCTTTAACGAGAGGTTTTGGGAGGAAGGGTTGACCATGGATGGAACTCAGTGGAAGTCCCTCATAGCGAGTGTCCAAGATTGGCGTGGCAGCACAGGACGAGCCTCAGCAGGTTCTCAGTGTTTGCGTTTGCCTTCTCCCAGTGAGTGAGCAGAAATTTAGGGTTTATATGTGAATTTGTTACCTTGGCTCCACATAACAAGGGCCAGCGTGATGTGTGTTATGTATTTCCTCCAGGGTTAGAAATTATCGGAATGACACATCTTTTCTTCAAGATTAGAGATTAGGGAGGTTGTTTAGATTTATGATTCAAGGCAAGTTTACAAAGATTAATATGTTTTCTTTAACGCAGCATGTCAGGTCAAAGTCAACTTAACTTAAAGGTTGTTTATGTTCTTTACTTATTTCGCATGCTTCTATGTTTCTATGTCCAAGGTCAGAAATTTTCTAAGTCACTTTTTCATGATTTATAACCCTGGTGGCGTAGCGGTTAAGAGGTATAGCTACTAACCAAAAGATCGGTAGTTGGAATCCACCAGCTGCTCCTTGGAAACCCCATGGGGCAGTTCTACTCTGTCCTGTAGGCTCCCTATGAGTCGAAATCTATTCGACAGCAACAGGTTTGTTTTTTTTCTTTTTTTAATGGACTATAGTTAATGTTAGAGAGCCTCACAAAAGTAGATATACTTCTATTTCTAAGTTCATATCATGAGTGCTTATACATACGGACTTTAGAAGCACAATAGTGTCTTATACCTTATGGGATTTGAGATCATTATAGAAATATACAGAACAAACATGTTAAACAAATCTTAGTTTATGAATTTTTTTATAGAGAAATTATTGTTTGTGTGTTATAAGGTAAATTTTTAAAAATTTGACTAACAGTTTTAGCAAGAAGTCTCAATTATTTTTTATAAAATTATATATTTATTCTTGTGTTCCCGGAGTTCATTTTTGTTGGTGATAATTGACTTCAGCCTTAGTAGTAGT
The DNA here is from genome assembly GCF_000243295.1 of Trichechus manatus latirostris. Lineage (NCBI taxonomy): Eukaryota > Metazoa > Chordata > Mammalia > Sirenia > Trichechidae > Trichechus > Trichechus manatus. The sequence continues at coordinate 4,554,337 of NW_004444083.1, read as the reverse complement.
AGACAGTGTAATGCCCCCCTAAAGATTTCCAGATCCCGTGTATATGTTATATGACATGACAAGGTGGTAGAGGATTAAGGTTACAGATGGAATTAAGGTTGTTTATCAGTTGACTTTAAATTAAATAGATTGTTCTGGAGTATCCAGGAGGGCCCAGTGTAATCACAAGGGTTCCTAAGTGGAGAGTGAGCAACCATGTGAAAGGTTCTGGAATTTTCTCATTGGGCCATATGAGAATTAGCATCTTCATTTCCTTGGCAGATCGCCCTTTGAAAATCCAAGCATACACAAAACAACCACATTAATTCCTTTATTGGTGGACTTCTCAGATTTTAAAGGCATTTATCACACATTATGTTTGTCCGTAAGAGTCCACAGTTAAATTAGCAGTGGCTTACCCTGCTCCTTTAAAGAAACCCTAAACTAGCTGGTATGGCCCATTGAATTTGAGTTGCCCTTGCTCAGGCTTTCTCTTGAGACCACATGTCCTGGTGAACCATTTGTCACTGATGGTTCCTCATATTAGCTACGATTTATAGCCCGAGATCTCATACCTGTCTGGCTAGTATCCTGCCATCTTCCACTCTGAGACTGAGAACATGATTTTGGCTTAGGTCTTTGTCTCTGCTTTTGCCTTCCATTCTTCCTTCCTTCCTTTATCGATTCAGTTTGTATTTATGGAGCCCCTACTATGTGCCAGCACTGCTCCAATACTGTTACAGAGTGAATTCAAGGCACACCCTTTACTTTCCGCATACTAATCGCTGTCACGTGCTTAGTGTTGGTCTGTACTCAGCACTGAAACTAGTGCAGGGGAGCAATTTATTGCATACATAGATGATGCCAGGTGTTAACTTTTTTTTTAAGAGGATCCCAAGTTCATTGCTAGAAGATACATGAATGTTTCTTAGTATTATGTAGAAGCATCTACCAGTCTTTAGACAATACAATCCTTTATCAATTAAAAAAAAAAATCACTTCGAATTAATCCTACTTTAAATCTTATTGTGGAATCTTTGGAAATCAAAAAAAGAAACAAAAACCCTAATACTAGACTACAGAAAACACTAATGTTTGTACTGTAAGGAAGTAGGAAAAATTGAATGTAATTAAACCTACCATAAGGAACAGAGAAACATCTTAACCCCTGTCCACGCAACAAGGACAGACTCTTGTCAACTTCAACCAGGCTGAATATGTTTAGCTAATAATAATTATGATTGAACAGATGACTCAATTATACCATATGCCATGTTATTGGCCCCAGGAGTATATTTGTGAACACACAGAGATAAATGTAATTCATTATTATGTTAATCAAGACCAAAGTTCACATGGCAGGCAGGTAGGAGGAAGATAGGGCCTAATGAAACGTTTGCTTTTCTGTATTAAACATCACGAGAGGAAAACAACAGACTTAATACCCAAGTGAGTCAACAGTATATGCTGTTTGCTAGAACAAAACTGTTTGGTCAGGCAGAAATGATGTAGAATCATTTCTAAGATATTTTTCTGGCAACTAATTTGTTTGGCTTTAGTTCTCTCACCTTTTTCTCTCTTCATCTGATTAAGCATTATAACTGAAGTTATTTTCATTGATATTTAAGGGAGAAAAAACAAAACAAAACAATATGCAAGGTATGAAAGAGATTCATTTATGGGGTCATTTTAAAAAATGCACATAGGTTAGGGCATTGTCTTTGACTTTGTTTAAGACTTCAAAACACAAGTCACCATTTATAGGTAAGATTTAATTGTAGTTTTTGGATCAAATCAATGTTATTATAGCTGTAATCTTTTCATAAGGAGTCCTGGTGGCAAGGTGGTTATGTGCTCGGCTGCTAACCCAAAGGTCGGTGGTTCGAACCCACCAGTCACTCCACCGGAGAAAAATGTAGCACTCAGCGTCCAAAAAGATTACAGCCTTAGAAACCCTATGGGACAGTAGTACTCTGTCCTATAGGGTTGCTATGAGTCAGAATCAACTTGATGGCACACAGCAACAAAATAATCCTTTCATTTTGAAGAGAAGATTATTTAAATTTTTTTTAACTTTAAGAATGAATACAAAATAACAAAAGGCTGGTTAATCTGAATGTAGAACATAAGTGATGTTGCTTTGCACTGGTGAAACAGAACTTTGAGCTGGGACACATACTAAAGAAGAAAATTCTGCTTGATCCCATGTTCCTCCAAAACAGAAGCCTGACCTTGACTTTATTTCACAATTTTTCGTGTGTCTGTCCCAAAGCTCTGGAGTTTCTGGGTGGAGTAACAGTTAATGCGCTCTGTTGCTAACTGTAAAGTTGGCAGTTTGAGTTCTCTAACCGGAGGTGCCTCAGAAGAAAGGCCTGGCAATCTATGCCCAAAAATCAGTGGCTGAAAACCCTATGGAACATACATCAACTGGTTATGCCAACACTCTGGTCGGTGGGCATATAGTGAAGGGCTCCAACTGAAAGTGCCCTATTTTAGCTGCTGCAAACTTGAATTCGCAAATGGATTATTTTTTGCTTTATTAGAAATACAAATGTTTAACTTGCTCTTTCTATTTTAGTCAATATGTTATAAATTAGTTCTAACCTATTCTTTATATTGCAATTTAAATACATTTCTTTTTTTCCCCCCCAACTGATGTGGAGATGGTGAAAAGCAAACCCTTACGTAGATATAAATAATGACTTGGTCTTCTCTATTTCCCGTTTCACAACCTCATCTTTCGTCTCCTTCTAGTTTCTCTTTATCCTTTGAAAACCAAAAGATCCTTAGTGACCTAATTCTTCAATAAGTATTTGAGCAGAGCAAATGAAGAGCGTGATATTTATAGTTACTCGCTATTGAATCGTGGCCACTTAAAAAAGTCTATCTAATATAGATAACAATTTAACTTATTGAGAGTAATGATTTTTAATTATGTGTATTTTTTAATTTTTTTTTGAAATACACTTGTGCTATTGTTATTTGTCTATATGTGTCTTCATCCTCACCAAAATTTGTGTGCAGCATATTATTCAAATTAAGGTTTGGATTGGGGTTAGAGGTAGGGTATTCTGTTCATCTTTGTATCCTTCAAAGGCTAATGCAATTAGCCTAAGATACTAGCCTAGGATTTTTTTCCTAGAATCAACAAATATCGGTTGTATTAAATTTCTCCTCTACCGATGGATGAACAATGTCTGCAGGCTAACGTAAACTTCGATTTCATTATTTTACTGTATTGAAATGTAAATTTAAGATACTAAACATATACACATTTTAAAGTAAACAACATATGTTGTTGTTGTTGTTCTTAGGTGCTGTCCAGTCAGTTCCTACTCGTAGTGACCCTGTGTACAACAGAACAAATCACTGCCCAGTCCTGTGCCATCCTCACAGTCATTGCTATGTTTGAGCCCATTGTTGTAGCCACTGTGTCAATCCATCTCGTTGAGGGTCTTCCTCTTTTTCACTGACCCTCTACTTTACCAAGCATGATGTCCTTCTCTAGGGACTGATCCCTCCTGACAACACATCCAAAGTATGTGAGAAGCCTCACCATCCTTAAGTTCGAGGAGCACTCTGACTGTATTTCTTCCAAGACAGACTTGTTCGTTCTTCTAGCAGTCCATGGAATAATAACATTCAATTTTATTCACCAGCATCTTAGTTCAAAGGCATCAATTCTTTTTCGGTCTTCCTTATTCATTATCCACCTTTCTCATGCATATGAGGCTATCAAAAATATCATGGCTTGGGTCAGGTACACCTTAGCCCTCAAGATGACATCTTTGCTTTTAACACTTTAAAGAGGACTTTTGCAGATTTGCCCAGTGCACTATGTCGTTTGCAATTAAAAACACCTATTTGAATTAAATAATGGGTTAAGGGTAAATTTCCTTTTCACATTTATGCTTTGGTGCTTCTGGAAAGATAGTTTGAGGCAGGAGATTATAATTAGAATTTAGTAGCAACTGAGATGGGTTAAAAGATTTAGGATGACATTGTCTCTTTAGTTGTGGAGTAGATGCTAATCAGTCAATTAATCAACCAATCAATTGACAATATTTTTTGGATATCCATTGTCTATCATCTATAATATTAGTTTTTAAGAGATTACCAGAAGACACCTATCTCCCTTACAATCCTATGATCAATAAGATGGCAGTATGTTATTCATGAATTTTATATATATATTTTTTTTTTTTTTTTTATTGCACATCAGGTGAAGGCTCACAGAACAAATAGTTTCCCATGAAACAGTAGCACACATATCGTTTCATGACAAGGGTCAGCAACCCCACAACGTGTCAACCCTCTAACTTCTCAACCCCCTTTTTTTGGTGAAAATAAACACAGCCAAAGATACACCACCTCAAAAATCTCCAGATGCACAGTTCAGCAACATCGACCACCCTCCTCCAATTCTGCTGCCACTCTCACACAAGATGAAGGCCCACAGAACAAAACAGCCTCCCATTCAATAGTTACTACAAATGTTGCCCCATGACAATGGTCAACAATCCCACAACACATCAACAATATCCCTACTCAACCTTGGGTTCCCCATCACCAGCTTCCCCGTCCCCCTCTGCCCTCTGGCCCCCGTCACTGGACTACCGTACCTCGTTAGTCCCATTTGGTTTTACGGGGCTGTCCACTCCCAGGCCAAACGGTGAACCTCGGAGATAACCTCACCACCAAGCTAAAAGGGTGTCTGGGGGCCATACTCTCGAGGTTTCTCCAGTCTCCTTTAGGCCAGTAAATCTGGTCTTTTTTTTTGTGAGTTAGAATTATGCTCTACATCCTTCTCCAGCTTTGTCCAGAACCCTCTGTTGTGATCCTGGTCAGAGCAGTCAGTGGTGGTAGCCGGGCACCATCTAGCTATACAGGACTCAGTCCGGTGAAGGCCCTGGTAGCTGTGGACAATTAGTCCTTCGGACTAATCTTTTCCTTGTATCGTGGTCTCTTCATTCTCCCTTGTTCCCGAAGGGATGAGACCAGCGGAGCATCTTAGATGGCCGCTCACAGGCTCTAAAGACCCCAGACACTACTCACCAAGGTAGGATATAGAGCATTGTCTTTGTAAGCTGTGTCATGCCAATTGAGCTAGATGCTCCCCGAGACCATGGTCCCCAGCCCTCTGCCCAGCAATTCAGTCCCTCAGGGAGTTTGGATATATCTATGGGGCGTCCATGACCTTTCTTTCCTTGTACAAGTTGTGCTAGTTTCCCCTGTATTGTCTACTGTCTCACCCTTCAACCAAGATACCACTTATCTATTGCCTATTTAGTATTTCCCCCCCCCATCCCTGCTGACCAACAAAGATTGTTACATTTTGTGTGTGAACTTTTTCATGGGTTTTTACAATAGAGGTCTCATACAATATTTGTC
>NW_004444083.1:4501716-4543329 GCF_000243295.1 Trichechus manatus latirostris | reverse complement strand
ATGAAAAAAGAAATGCCTTTAGGGATCCCTCTGCACGTCTGTGCAAGCCGAGGGGGAAGTCTCCCTGCCACGCAGCAACGCCCAGCTAGAAAGTGCTCCCAACTCAAGAAAAGGAAAAGAAAACAAACAAACGAACAAAAGCCCTGGGATCCCACCAGCGCAGCAGCCCAGACCGGGCAGCAGCTCCACACTCGAACTGAGCTCCACAGCCCCCCAGGATAAGTAAAGATGGCCCATGGAGCCAGGTATTTTAGCAAAAGGACGGGGAGGTGCAAGAGGTAAGGAAGAAATCAAAAGAAGTGGAGAAAAGCAACACCAGCCGCCAACAAATGGCACTCAGAGAGCTGGCCCGTTTGGGTGTGTGGAATCCAAGCAGCCGGTGTTTCCTGGTCAAGAGACTGTGGCTGCGGGAAGCAGAGGAGACCGAGTTGGGATGAAGAAGGGTGGGGGGTGGTAAAGCGTATATCACAAATTAACGGTTGTTTTGTCTCCCGTTGGACACTCCGTGAGGCTGCTTTCTCATACCTCCTGTTTGCTGGTCTCCAATAGGATTCCAAGATGGCAGATCCGCACTGCGTTAGCTGGTAGGGGACCTCTGCATGAGTTTCTCCTCGCTTTCCGTTCTCTGTCAGTTTTCTCACTCCATTTGGTGCTTGGCTGATTTCTTTATCTCTTCATTTGATGTTTCAGGGTTTCAGGATTGTTGTATTCTCTGTTCGGCTTAGTTTTTCAGATCTTTGCTGTGGAGGGACAGCATGGTACTTCTACCTAGAGTGCCATTTTACCGGAACTCCCCTCATGAATTTGATATATTTTAAGTGGCAGCTTCTGATAGCATTGCTAGTGATTTTTTTTTATTGGTTATTTACTCTGAAAAAAATTGTTAAAAAATGGAACGCATGATCTAACTTTTCTCTGATTTTTTTAAAATTTTTACAATTTTATTTTGTAAAAAGTTTTAGTAAGTTATGTAATAATTTAGGCTATAAAATCATAGTTTCATGTTTGAGGGGAGAACAATAATTTCCTAAATATTTCATCCGCAGGAGGGAGATCAATTAGTGTAACATTGCTAGGTTTTCTCTGCACTCAGGAAAGAGAAGATACCCTCGGATTGGTCAACTTGGAAGGAAGATTTGGGGCATGCACATTTCTTCTCCTCCTCATTTTCTTTCATGTGTTAGATGACCAGAGAGAGAAGGTATTCTTTTTTGCTAAACCATCACTTTGGAATATAACATCTGCATTTAGAACACAGAAGATAAAGTTATTGCTCCTCTGGAATTGTCTCATTGTGCTTGGCAGTAAGTAACCAAAGACAAGTCTGGGGACTGAAAGGGAAAAGAGCTTATCCATTAAGTGGATAAGGTTCCTTTTCAAAGAGAACACCAGTCGTTATTTGTACAATGGGATTGGATTGTTCGTATACTCACCATATCTGTTCTTCCCCATGCAAATACTTTTGCTGGAAGCTGCATGATGCTTCTCTCTAAATAGATGGCAGCTGCACCTTATCCATCCGTTCGTTCTACGTGTGGAGGTATCTATCCGGATAACTGTAGAGTTCAGCTCTGAGAAGGCTGCGCCAAAACCTTCCAGAGACTTGGGAACATATCTAGGTTATTTTCCATATGTATATAGACTGAAATTGCCACCCAGACTGTCCTACATAATTCTCCATCCATCTTTTCTCATTTTGCAATCCATCCTTGTAAAGCTGCATTTGAACACTTCACAGAAAAAGAGAAATGCTTTATAGAAAAAATAATTAATGCCAAATATAGTAAGGGTAGGGCAGTAGAGGAACATCTGTCCCTGGAATGGACCTAGAAGAGTAGAATTTGAAAGATAAAGTGGTCTCTTTCTGTGTTTGTTATTGGGTGTCATCGAGTTGATGTCAACTCATAGTGACCCTATGTGACAGAGTAGAACTGCCCCACAAAGTTTTCTAGGCCATAACCTCTACAGGATCAGATCGACAGGTCTTTCTCCCACAGAGCTGATGGATAGGTTCGAACTGCCAACCCTTCAGTTAGCAGCCAAACAATTAACCATTGTGCCACCAGGGCTCCTTCTTATGGAGATGGAATACTTGGAACTTTAAGCTTTCATCACGGGCCCCAGTTGTCTCTGTCCCGCTTTTTGCTTTGTAGCTTCTACTATATTTTTATTTTAGGGTTTATCATAGGGAAAGAGGGGAATCCAAGGATTCTTCTATTTCTGAAATTCTACTATTCTAAATGTATTGGAGGTGGGAGAAAGTTCATTGATAAAAGCAACCAAGACATCATGTTTTCTGTTATGAACTAATAGTAAGTGGATCTATGAGTGAAAAAGTGACTAGACTCTGAATTATTGATGATAATGACAATTATTACAGAATTTAAAAATATTTTCAAGTTTAATGTTAACTTAAGAAACATTAACTGTTAACTTAGGAAAAACAATAATTTATGTACCTTTGTTGTATTATTTATTTGAGTCAAAACATGTATCTTCTTCTGCCACAGATTGCAGTGTAATCAAATGTGGGTGTCTCAACATCAACACTAATTAGTTAGAAATGTAAATTAAAAAAAAAAAAAAGGTGATCCTAATTAAGAAGTGATTTTTCCCTGAAATCCTTATTTAAGTTATATAAAAAGATATTTAGTTAAATGTACTTCAACCAGAAAAAAAAAAAAAAAATTTCATTGCTATCCAGTTGATTCTGACTCATAGTGACCCTATAGGACAGACGAGACCTGCCACATAGGGTTTCCAATGCCGTAATCTACAGAAGCAAACTGCTACATCTTTCTCCTGTGGAGTGGCTGGTGGGTTCGAAGCCCTGACCTTTAAGTTAGGAGCCAATCACTTAACCACTGCACCAGCAGAGTTCCTCAAAAGTACTTATACATATAAAAATGTATGTGTGCCTATGTAGACTGTATATTGGCATAAGTTTGTTTAATTAATATGTAAATCAATTGCCACCCAGTCGATTCCAACTCATGGTGACCTCATGTGTATCACAGTAATACTGTGCTCCATGGAGTTTTCAATGGCTGGTTTTTTCAAAAGTAGATTGTCAGGCCTTTCTTCCAAGGCACCTCTGGGTGTACTTGAACCTCTAACCTTTGGATTAACAGCAAAGTCCTTAATCTTTTGCACCACCCAGGGACTCCAGTTAATATGTTGATTTAGTTAATTAATTTGCTATTCTACATATATTTATAAAGATTTCTGAATGGTAGTGATTGTTACTGAACTTGAAAAAAAAGTCTGAAGGTACAACTCACATACAGAATACATATAAACTACTAAAATTTGAATTTAAAAAATAAAAGAAAGGATACATTTTTCTCCTTTCTTTTCTTTTTTCACTCTCTTGCCTTGCGTTCTCCTCCTGTCCTCTCTGCTGCTTCCCTCTTTATTCCGTCAAGACCTGACTTCACTCTTCATCTGTGTCTTTATCAGTTTTACCCCCTTCCCTGACCAAATGCACCCGCCCACACAGACTGGAAGACTCCAGTTTCCAATGCTTCCATCCCAATGACTGGCTTTATAACTTTGATGATGTTATATATGGGTCAGAGGAGAACTATCGCTGCTATTCATCTTCTTGATTGTATTAGATCATACATTTCCAGGCCAGCTCCAGAGAAATGTGATTCTTCATAAACCACCCTGAAATCCCTGACTTTGCAAATGTGAATGACTTGAATCAGAGCATAGTCAGAATGGAAGGCAATAGAAGTATTTGTAGTATCTCTGAGTTCTAATCAGATCAGAATGTCATGTAGAGCCCCCTTTAGTAGCCTTGTAGCTTCAACTGGTGCATTAAAAAAACAAAACACAAACCAACAAAAGACCCATTTACGTTCCAATGATATGCATCCTAGGTATGACTGTATATTTCAAAAGCATTTAAAAATATTGATTTCAGTTGTCTAATCCAGGTAATTTCAGTGATTTATATATATTTTAAGTGTGTTGGTATTATTTTCCTAGTGCTGCTGTAACATGATTATCACACGTGGGTGGCTTTAAAAACAGAGAATTATATTCTCACTGTTTGGAGGCTAGAAGTCTGAAGTCAGGGCACTGGCTATAGGGGAAGGCTCTCTGTCTTGTCTGCTCTGGGGGAAGATCCTTCTCTCTTTCAGTTTCTGGAGCCCCAGTGTTCCTTGGTTCCTTGGTGATCTTCATGTGACATCTATCTTTCCCCATTTGTGCTTGTCTCTGTGTCTATGCTGCTCCTTGTAACTCAGAAGTGATTAGGTTTAGGACATACTCTACAGTGATATTGCCTCATTACCAAACAAAGAAAACTCTATTTCCAAACAGGATTACAATAAACAGATATAGAGGTTAGGATTCCAACACCTATTTTGGGGGGTGGGGGACATAATTCAATCCAGAAGGAGCCCTGGTGGCGCCAATAGTTACACACTTGGCTGCTAACCAAAAGGTTGCCTCCTCGAACCCACCCAGTGGCTTTGTAGGAGAAATACCTGTGAATCTGCAGACTGCTCCCATAAAGATTACAGCCTAGGAAATCCTATAGGGCGGTTCTACTCTGTCACATGGGATTGCTATGAGTTGAAATCGACTTGATGGCACCTAACAATAACCACAATAATTCTATCCATAACAGTGATCATCTAGTTATTCTTATTAATGATCTATAGCAGGATATGCAAATCCAAATATCCTACAAAGACCGGACATGAAACTTACATAATAAGGCTGTACAGATGAGAAATGAGTCGGTGGAGAGTGTGGTGAACTACAGATGACGCCCCCCTTAGGTCAGCTGCTTCTCAGCTCCAGCTGCACAATATGTACATATAATGCGTTGTAACACTGTGCATTCCAAACAAGCATGCTGAGAGTAGGCTTACACGTGCATCATACCAGCCTTGGGCTTGAATTTAGCTGCCGGTACAGGGGGAAAGCTTAGGGCACCCCTTTGTCAGTGCTGGGATGTGGAATGGCGTGTGAAATGGACAGGCTCGCTTCCATCTCTAGAATTTGGAGTGACTTTGCAGATGATTTAGTGCCAAACAAATTTGCAGAAATAATTTTGTCAAATTGAGTGAGTCATCAATCAAGTAATCGTGATTTTTTTTGCAGATATTTGTAACTTTGATTAACATTCTATTTGTGAGTCATTTGATCTATTATTCAGAATTTGCTCTACTTTTAAATAATGTATTACTCATCTTTGTAATAGTGAACATTTCAGGGCAGGAGAACCTGTCTCCAGTGTACGCTAAAGGTACTAAACCAAATACCAAACCCATTGTCTGACTCTACTCTTGGTGACCCACGAGTGTCAGAGTAGAACTGTGCTTCATAGGGTTTTCAGTGGCTGATTGTTCAGAAGTGGATCACCAGGCCTTTCTTCAGAGGCACATCTGGGTGGACTCCAATCTCCAACCTTTGTGTTAGCAGTCTAGCAACTGATGCAGCTCATCTGCAGCAAAGAAAAGGCCTGTTATCGATTCCGTAAATGCTGTATCAGAAGGGAGGGATTGGGGGATGAGGACGGAACAAACATACATTTTAGAGGTGATGGACACAGAGATGCCTCATGTAGATCCCGTTTAAAGAAAGACTTAAAGCTGTTGGGAGTATGGCCAGCCGGGGGAGGCCCACATCCAGTGACTGCTCAGGACAGGAGGCTGAAAGCCCAACAAGGCATAATCCTGGCAGCCGTTTTAGCTTCAGAGCTCCCCACGGGTGGGTCCAGGCTGTCTGCACACCTGCATGGTAGCTGGACCTTCCTGTCTGCCCAGTTCTGCCTTCTCCTCCTCCCTTCCATAGGCTTGCAGAGGGTACTCTCTGATAAACATCCTGGGCTCCATCCTGGAATTCCTTTTCAGATTCTGCTTCATGACTGTCTTAGTTATCTAGTGCAGCTATAAAAGAAATATCACAAGTGGATGGCTTTCACAGACAGTTTTATTTCCTCATAGTTAGGAGGCTAGAAGTCTCAGTTAGGGGCACTGGCTCTTGGGGAGTGAAATTCATTCTGGAGTGAAATTCTTGCCTCAGCTGTTCTAGTCGGCCCTCCTTGAAATTCCTGGGTTTGCAGACTGGTCTGCCTCTGTCTTCTTCAGATAGTGTCAGCTTCTCACCCCCTCCCCACCCCCGCCCTGTATCTGTGTTGTTCGGTGCCTAATCTGCTCTTATGTACCTCGAAAGTGTTGGTTTAAGACTTAACACTGATATGCCCTTATTAACAGAACAAAGAAAACCCTATTCCCCAATGGGATTATGTCCACGGGCATAGGTGTGAGGATTTACAGTATATATTTTTGGGGGACACAATTCAATCCATCACAATAACCGAACATCATGGTGCTTTGGGGAAAAAGTGTAAGAAGGTCTCTGGTGAGAAGGCAGGGAAGTAGATAGGCATTCTCTGGATTAGAAATAAAAATCCACCTGGAGAGACCAGGAAGACAGCAAGAATGAGAGAAGCATTTCCATTATAAAACAGTAGGGAGGGGTGGCAACTGTGGTCACTGAGAAGCACATCCCACACTGAAGGGCATTTGCCATACTCAACTCCGGCCTATTGCTGCCCCAGGGCCATATAGTCCCATTTTTACTACATCTTCTGGATTAAGGAGAAGCCAACAAAAATAACTAGTATAAAATTTTCTGATTCTTAACAAGTGTACAAATTATCAGAAAGTGATCGACTTTAGTATTCTGGTCTAGATCCAAGAATATTGTTCTATCCCATAGGCAGTGATGTGGGTGGTGAAAGCATGAACAATGAGGCACAGATGTTTGCAAAGTGGAGGAGGCAATCATTTATTGGGCAAGTTGTCAACGATTTCATTTTATTTGGATCCACAATCAATGCCCATGGAAGGAGCAGTCAAGAAATCAAATGACACGTTGCACTAGGCAAATCTGTTACGAAAGACCTCTTTAAAGTATTAAAAAGCAACGACGTCACTTTAAGGACTAAGGTGCACCTGACCTAAGCTATGGTATTTTCATCGCCTCATATGCATGGGAACACTGGACAATGAATAATGAAGACCAAAGAAGAATTGAGGCCTTTGAATTACAGTGTTGGGAAGACTACTGAGTATACCATGGACTGCCAGAAGAACAAACAAATCTGTCTTGGAAGAAATACAGCCAGAATGCTCCTTAGAAGTGAGGATGGTGAGACTTCATCTCAAGTACTTTGAACATGTTATCAGGAGGGATCAGTCTCTGGAGAGGGACATCATGCTTGGTAAAGTAGCGGGTCGGTGAAAAAGAGGAAGACCTTCAACGACGTAGATTGACAGTGTGGCTGCAACAATGAATTTAAACATAATGATTGTGAGGATGGTGTAGGACTGGGCAGTGTTTCATTCTGTTGTACATAGTGTTGCTATGAGTCCATGGCACCTAACAACAATAAGGCGGCAATCTGATCTGTATCTCTAATGCTTACTTCTTTCCCTCTTTGCTGCTTGTTCTCTGAAACTCTAACCATTTTGGGATAGTATTTGTGCAGCAAACTTGCCATACGGTGAACTATTTAAAGACTCATCCACTTACTGACAAAAATCTGTGAGTATTTCTGTCTCACCCTCAGATGGGGTACAAACTTAGGAAACCAAAATGTAGAAGACAATGAAAGATAATATTTTACATATATAAAATGACTTTTCCAAGGGGAATAGCTAATTACCTTAGGTTCCCATAAAATCAAGAGCAAGGGGATGAGTGATGAGAGAGTAGACTTACCCTTCGGGCCTGTTTTTCTTACCTGTTACTCATTGTCATTGAGTCAATTCTGACTCATAGTGACCCTAGAGGACAGAGTAGAACTGCCCCATAGCCTTCCCAACCTTTAAAGGTGACTGCCACATCTTTCTCCCTCGGAGCATCTGGTGGGTTCAAACTGTTGACCTTTCAGTCAGCAGCCGAGCGCTTAACCACAGTGCCACCAGGGCTCCTTGTTTTTCTTTTTTTTTTTACCAGTGGGACAAAGGGATCCTCGTTTAACTGAGTTCTGGGCTATCTAAAAGTAGGTTTTTTCATGTCCATGAACCTCTTGTAGATATGCCCATTTGTATATTCTGTCAACCCTTGGTACTCTATATTTCTACCAGGGCTACATCTCCTGAGGTAAACTCAAGAATGAATATTTATTGCTGTGTTTTTCCTAGATCCATATACATTCTTAACAACCCTCTGTGTCCTTAGGGTACTGTTGGAAAAAACACATTTGTTGACCCTTGCGTGCATCTTAGTGGACAAATCTCTGAACTCTTTCTTCCACAACTCCACCGTATCCTTCCTGTCTGTCAGTCCAGACTCTGACACTTCTACCATTTGAGGGGTTCTTGAAACCATTTAGAAATTCCTTAAGCACAAAATAACTCCACGTGTAAGAAGCAATAAGCAAGCTCATCTACAATTGAAGACGTCATGTGGTTCATTCATTTACGTTGGAAACAAGGGGCTGGTGGCCTTAACCAGCCACTTTAATGGCAAGAGGGCTTGTAACACTTGGGGGAGTCTGCTCTGTTTCTGTACTATCATACAACACCAAACTAAGCCATACAACATATACACAACATCTCCTGAATATACCGTTTCTGCAAAACACTTTTCCTTTAAACACTCAGCAAAGTAATGTCTTCTTGACCAACCCTGTTTCTCATTTCCCCATCTCTGGGATTTATGGGAATTTGTGCAGATGCTTTCATTTTACTTACTTTCTGTGAGTGGCACTGATACATATTAAATTTTCCAGATTTTTTTCTCTTCAGGGTTAAGAAAATTAGCATTTTGAACCTATCTGGGGGACAAAGGGACTACTTAGGTGAACACATTAGTAGAAAGGTAGGAAAATATTTTAATTCTCTTATTTCAAGCCTTCTTTGTGCCATGTCCTAATTAAGACCTCAGGTGTGAGCCTGGCTCTGCTCCCCACCGTGAAAGTGATTAGGAATGACGCTAAGTTAACAGTTGAAGCTGCAAGAGTTGTTCTTAGGATTTTCTAGTTTGAAATCCTGTTCAGCAGTAAACTGGGGATATATACGCTTCTTGGAAACCTATGGGGCAGTTCTCTGTCCTGCAGGGTCGCTATGAGTCAGAATCGACTCCAGGGCAACAGGTTTGGTTTTGGTATTATGTATGAGCCAGAACGGACTCAAACGCACCTAACAACAACATTATGTATCTATTTTCTAAGAAAACCTAAAAATGGAGAGAGTACACATATCACACACACACAAAAAAAAAAACTTGAAGTCTGAAAGATATGTCCAGATGGTATCTCAACACAATTTTGAAGAACCAGATATTTGGAAACTTTTATAATGTTAGGAGAACTCATATTGTTTGGTGTAAACAAAACATTAATCACCCCATCTCCTTGGCTTTGCTTTAATCTCAGTAGCCCTTTTCCCTGCTTGAAATAGCCTTCCGCTTTTATTTTCAATGCCTCTGAAAAGATTATTGATGTCTCACTGTCTTTCAATTGAATTTTTCTAGACCAATCAATTAGCAAAGCATTTATCAGATTACCATCCATGTGGGAATCTCATACTGAGCTTTGTGACTCTGAGATACAAAAAAAGACAAGAGAGTGTCCTTCGTATTTATTTAGAAGTGAAATTAATTTGAAGGAAGCAAATTATATTGTGAAACCATATACAAGAAAAAATCTGAATTATGTGGTATGAATTCATTCATTTTTTTTCATTCATTCAGTTGAATTCATTCATTCAATGAATATTTATTAAGCTCTTACAGCAGCCAGCCAGTACCCTAGGTCCCTGGGATACAGGGATGACTAAAGCAGCCATAGTTTGTGCTCCCATGAATTCTTCTGTCTATGAGTATTCAGAAAAGGATGAGCTGGAGAAATGAGAAGAATTTTCTTGATGGAGCTGGGGCATAGGTTGAGCATTGAGAGATGAGAGGCATTTTAATCACCTTTAGGGAATGGAAGGCAAGACAAGTGAGGAGGAAAGGATAGGCAAAAAATGAAACAAAACAAATTAACAAAACTCAGAACATAAACAGCAGTTGGGAAAGAATAAGATCATTCAAACTGCTGGTTCGATTGAAGTAGGCAAGGTATTCTAGAAAGTATTGGCATTCAGGTTAAAGATGAGGTTGAGTGATAAGGAGGGAAATTTAGACCACAGACAAGAGAATATCACTGAGAAAAAAGAGATATGATAAAAGGGCATTTTAAGAAATTAATCTAGCAGCAATGCACAAATCCATCGACTCTTAAACAATCCTGTCTTTCTAGCAAACTCCAAGGCAACATGCATAAATCTAATGAGAAAGAGAGAGCAAGGAGTGAGTCAGTGAGGGCAGGACCATAACAAGCAATCATGTTTGTAAAAGACAAAGCAAAGAGATGCCTTCTATTTGTAAGAATCAATGATTTCATATATACTGTACGTTTAAGGGGTTTGGGCCATATATTTGAATGCTAGCCTTGATACTGAGAATTTCTCTGCCAATTGAGCAGGTAGTATCTCAAGACTCTGAATTCAGTTGGCTAAAATAAGGAAAAAAATGCTAACTGAGAGATAATACCTAACAGGGTTCACATTGAAATATATTTCAACCTTTATATCTACCAGGCAACATATAATGGTTAAGTGATTCCATTGTGCATTTCCCTCTTAGAACCCACACAGAGTTTATGAAAATTAGCATACGTTTCTAACGCTATTGGTGACCCAATTTTTATGTGCCTGAAGTAACAGTTCTGATAAGACCCTCTCTTAAAGTATTGCTCTAGAAAAAAATCTTGCCCTTCTCTGTTTTCTCTTTCCCTTACTCCTACATTACATGGAAGCTCATGTACACACATTTCTCCCCCTTAGTAGAAATAAAAGTACAATTCCATGAGGTTTCACTTTGACCTATCGTTAGCACGGTTTGAAACCCCAAATTCCAGGACAGAAGCACAGACTGGCATATATGGTAGAAATTCTTTTGAGGTTCTCTTGAGTCTTGCTAAAATTGGTGCCACACTTAAGGAAAAGTGCACTCAGCATTTCTGGTGGGTTAGAAGCAATTGGAATAAGAACACCTCACAGAAGGATGCCTGCTGAGAAATGCCCCTTTCCCACAGAGTATAGAGCTTTATGTGGTCTGTCTCGTTTGCATTCTAAAATACTAATATCCACACCATACTTAGGACCGTAGCAAAATAACGAAAATCTAGTGCGTACGCTAGCATTGTCCTGTACAGCATATAATTTTTAAAAAATTATGTACGATTTTCTATTTATAAATGTAAGATATCATATATATAGCCTATATATATATTATATATTCATAGTCATATGTGAATTTTACATGAAACATGATTTCTTTTTAAATGCCAATACCAAAAAAAAGTGCTCAATCATATCAATATGCATCCTTAGCTTTGAAAATGCATCCACGCTATATAGCAAAGTAACATTGAGAAACACAGTAGGATTTAAACAAACCTCCATTGTTCCTGGAAATTAAACAGGCAAACTCAAACCACTGTGCAGAAAATGTCTGCCAGGAATCATGTCTGTATTATCAAATGTGCTACAAACATGGTTGTCCTCAAACGATGCCACTGTCAATTTAAAAATCAGCCTGAATATCTCCGCCCATCCTGGTGCGTGTGGGTCTACGCCTATGAGTGAATGTGGTGGGAAGCAGAGCAGTCTGGAAGAATTGTTATTTTTTGGCTGCTTAGAAAATCTGCCTTTTTTAGTATCCTTGATCTTGGGATACTGCTCTCTTCACAGATTAAAAAAAAAAAAAAAATTGGGTGGTTGTTGTTGTGTTTTCAATTATATTTTCTCCCATAAAATATTTTCATCCTCTGGGTACAAGGAATTATTGAGGCACCGTTGAATTTAAACATATTTTAAAATGATTTAGCTTACTCTAATTTGGGATGAAGGAGGTCTGGTGGCACAATGGTTAAATGCTCTGCTGCTACCCAAAAGGTTGGCGGTTCAAACCCAAGCGGCTCTGAGGGAGAAAGACCTGGCGATCTCCTTCTGTCAAAATTACACCCAAGGAAACCCTATGGGACAGTTCTACTCTATCACATGGGATAGCTATGAGTTTAAAATCAGCTCGGCAGCACCTAACACCAATTTGGAATGGTTCTCTGTACTGGACAGATGGTACAGCATTAATGGAATTATCCTGAATGATCACTCCAACCAAACACCTGCATGGCTACAGTTCAGATGGGAGAACACTTTGAGTGTGTTTTTACTAGGTGTCAAGTCATGGGTGAAGTGCTTTAGCTAGGCATTATCTTAGTTAATCTCCACGCGGCCCCTGTGAAATATGTGTTGCCTTCTTTTACACTGGAGAAAGCAAGCTGAGAAAGGTTAAGTAAATTGCTCGCAAGCATGCACAGCAAATGGCAAAGATAGGGATGAACCTGGCTCTGTTTGCCTCCGAAGACACACTCAGCTATCTCTCTTGTGACAGCTACAGCGCTCCCTATAACCCATTATCATGCAGCCTAGCAACACCAAATGTACCTGACATCACTTACTAGCTAATTTTAACAGAGAGAACTTAACCCAGAGGTCAAGAATGACAATAACTGTCATTTAATGAGGGCAGACTAGATTCCCAACACTGAACATGTATTACTTCATTTAATCTTCTGAACACCCTTGAGGGGAATAACTAATATCTCCCCCATTTTAACAATGGCTTAACCGAACATTGAAGAGGTTAAGTGACTTGCTTAAAGTCGTATGTCTAGCAAGAGGTACAGGTGGGATTTGAAACGAGGCAGCCCCTCTCAAGAACCTGGGCGCCTAGTACTTGTGCTACGTCCTGCTCCCCACCTCAAGAGGAAGAAAACAGCTGAAAAGCAGCCAAATTGGCTGTCAGGCCCTCTGAGCAACATACACGTCTGCTCAGCTGTTCCGGCTCTCACTTGATTGCTCTTTACATTCACTTAGAGGTAATTATCACATGTTTGGTCATGTATTTTCAACCAGCAGCAAATAAGAAGTAGACAATTAGAATGATGGGGAGAGAAAGGTGGTAAAGGAGGCATTCTGCTACGTTAGCCTGTCATGGATTGAATTGTGTCCCCCAAAAATATGTGTCATCTTGGTTAGGCCATGATTCCCAGTATTGTGTGGTTGTCCTCCATTTTGTGATTATAATTTTACATTAAAGAGAATTAGGGTGGGATTGTAACGCCACCCTTAACCAAGTCACATCTCTGATCCAATATAAAGGGATTTTCCCTGGGGTGTGGGCTGCACCACCTTTTATCTCTCAGGAGAGAAAATGGAAAGGGAAGCAAGAGGTAGTGGAGCGGGGGGACCTCATATCTCCAAGAAAGCGGTGCTGGGAGCAGAGCACGCTCTTTGGACTCGTTCCCTGCGCGGTGAGGCTCCTAGTCCGGGGGAAGATTGATGAGAAGGCTGACAGAGAGGGAAAGACTTCCCCTGGCGCTGATGCCCTGAATTTGGACTTTTAGCCTACTTTACTGTGAGGAAATAAATTTCTCTTTGTTGAAGCATCCACTTGTGGTGTTTCTGTTGTGACGGCACTGGGTAACTAAGACATGTCCCAAATGACTTTGTTGTTGTTGTCTGCTGCTGTCAAGTCATCCCCCAACTCATGGCAATCCTGTGCACAATGGAACAAAGCACTGCTTGGTCCTGCCCCACCACCATAATCGATTGAGGATGGGATAATTATGATCCATAGGGTTTTCATTGGCTGATTTTTGGAAGTAGATTGCCAGGCCTTTCTTCCTAGTCCATCTTATGCTGGAAGCTCTGCTGAAACCTGCTCAGCATCACAGCAACACACAAGCCTCCACCGACAGGTGGTGGCTGCATGTAAGGTACATTGGCCAGGAATCAAACCTGGGTCTCCTGCATGGAAGGTGAGAATTCTACCACTGAATCATCAATGCCCCCAGAAGAAAGAAAGTGTGATTGGATGATTGTGAGGCATAGACATAAATGCTCTGCAGTATGAGAGCATTTGGTATAGAGGCTAGAGGCCTTCAAATTAAATAGCCCCTGAGGACATTAATCTATTGTTAACGATTGTTCAATATGGATGTAATTATGACCCTGAGTATTCAAAAAAGGGGCACGTTACCAAAATATATTGAGTAAATGCTGTTTAAAAACCCTAGGAAGTTTGTATTTTTAGAAACACTTATATGCAAATGGTGATTATTTTTTTAATTTAAATTTTGGCACAGAAATATTTCCATATAAGTTCTCTGGAAAAAAATGGAATATCTCTTTCTAGGTAACAACTGATAGATATAACATTACTCATGTTTTTTAAAACTTCACCTCATTTCACAAAATTATTTCCTGAATATATACACAAGTGCACAGGTCAATACAACTGTAACCGATTTCCCAAATGAGAAACTGAAAAATATTATTGTCCATTACCTGTTGCCCTTGAGTCAATTACAGTCATGGCAAACCCCATGCGTGTAAGTATAGAAGTGCACTCCATAGGATTTTCAACGGCTGATTTTTTGGAAGTAGATCACCAGGCCTTTCTTCTGAGGAGCATCAGGGTGGACTCGAACCACCAACCTTTTGGTTCGATGCTGAGCACTTAACCATTTGCACCACCCAGGGACTCAATTCTTTTTCTAGTCTTTCCTAAGTCTACCTATTTAGAGTATTTTCTGGCAATAATGAAGGATGTGAAACCTTATGGAATACGCATTCTCCATTTTACGGTGGGAGTAACTAAACTCTGGAGAGGTCAGGTGGTTTTCCATGGAATACAGGGGATCAGAACCTGTTTTGTGGAATAAATCATGAATAGGCAAAGACAGGGAAGCTCAACATAGATTCGGAGAAAACTATGAGTAGAGTCTAAAATGAATCGATAAAACTCTGTAGGGAAGATTCCTGCAGTTTCATTAGATGTTTGAAACTTTTTTATATCAAAAATGTGCCAGATATCTGTTCATTATAGGATCACTCCATTTCTAGTGTCTTTGCCCAGTGATGGACTGGTTTAATAGGCTCTTCAGGAAAAAAATATATATGTGTATATATGCAAACATACATGGTATGACACACTTTTAAGTTTAATGTGCATTATCATCATTTTCTCCGTCACTTGCCTAAATTTAGACAATCAACAGAACAATAAATGAAGCTCTGATATGTAGTGTTTGTGGGTTACAATGGTGCAAGTACTCTCACTGCACCTGATTTCAAGCTCCAACTTGAGGTCACCGAAAGCAGAGCTGAAAAGAGATACATACACCATGGTATACTATTTCACCACATAGATATAATAGACCTAAATAACTCCAAGACATAGAAAATAGTAAAATGCAGTACAATGATTAGGAAGTGATGAATTCTGAGTATGTTATCTCTGGCGCATGTCTTAGTCATCTAGTGCTGCTCTAACCGAAATACCACAAGTGGATGGCTTTAACAAAGAGATATTTATTTTCTCGCAGTCTAGTAACCTAGAGGTGCAAATTTAGATCACCACCTCCAGGGGAAGGCTTTCTTTCTCTGTCGGCTCTGGAGGAAGGTCCTTGTCATCTAGGAGCTTCTCAGTGCAGCAACCTCAGGTCCAAAGGAAGAGCTTTGCTGCCGGCGCTGCTTTCTTGGTGGTATGAGGTCCCCCATGTTTCTCTGCTCGCTTCTCTCTTTTATATCTCAAGAGATTGGCTTAAGACACAATCTAATCCTGTAGATCTCATCAACATAACTGCCACTAATCCATCTCATTAACATCATAGTGATAGGATTTATAACACATAGGCAAATCATATCAGATGACAAAATGGTGAACAATCACACAATACTGGGAATTATAGCCTAACCAAGTTGACAATTATTTTTGAGGGACACAGTTCAATCCATGACAGCACAGGGCTGGGCAGTGTTTCTTTATGTTGTATGTAGAGTCACTAAGAGTCGAAATCCACTCGACAGCACCTAACAACAACCGTATCAACCTTTGTTTCTAGTATAATTTATTTAATTGTAAGTTTGTAAAATTTAATAGTTAAAGGAGCCCTGGTGGCACAGTGGTTAAGCACTTGGCTGCTAACCGAAAGGTTGGAGGTTTGAACCCACCAGCCTCTCCCCGAGAGAAAGACGTGGCAGTTAGCTTCAGTAAAGATTACAGCCTTGGAAGCGCTATGGAGCAGTTCTACCCTGTCCTATAGCATTGCTGTAGTCAGAATCAATTTGATGGCAGTGGATTTGGTTTGGTTTTGGTTTATGTTTAAAAATGGCTGTGTTTAACAACTGTTTCACAAGTTTCCTGCAATTTTAACCATTTTTGTGAGCCAGTAGGAACCAACTCCAGCCACTACTGCCTATCTCTTTGGTAAAAAGGGACCATAAAAAAAAAAAAAGAAAGAAAAACCAATACATTTAATAATGTGTAGTATATATTCTATTGCATATATGTGAGGTGTACATAATATATGCATACTTTTAGAAGTCTGCCTCTAGAGCAGTGGTTCTCAAACTTTAATGAGCATGTAGATCACTTGGGGGATCTTGTTAAAATGCTGATTCTGATTCAGTAAGTCGGGGTCCAATCTGAGAGTCCATATTTCTAACAAGTTCCCAGGTGTTAGTGGTGCTGCTGGTCCACGGTCCACACTTTGAATAACAAAGCCCCTGGCTAATTTTATAAGAACCGAACTGTATATAACAGTCCCATACACTGATTTATTAAAATACATGTGTAATAGGAAAGGTCACAGTGTGTCTGTCAGCTTGTCGTATTGAGGTGCCTTGCATGTTGCTGTGATACTGGAAGCTTTACTACCAGCATTTCACATACCAGCAGTGTCACCCTTGGTAAACAGGTTTCAGCCGAGCTTACAGACTAGGAAGAAGGACCTGGCAGTCTAATGCTGATAATATTGGCCAGTGAAAACCTTACGAATAGCAGTGGAACATTGTTGGATATAACGCCGGAAGATGAGCTCCTCAGGTTGGAAGACGCTCAGAATATGACTGGGGAAGAGCTGCCTTCTCAAAGTATAGTTGACCTTAATGATTTGGATAGAGTCAAGCTCTCAGGACTAACAACAACAATAGGAAAGGGATCCCGTCGTAGTGCCATTTTGTATAGGAAACATGGAGAAAATTGGGAGTTGGAAGAGTTGGGGATGACCTGGTGGAGAAAGAGGAAATTGGGCTGCCAAGGAGGATAATTGGGATACAAATATGCAGGAAAGAGCTAGAAAATCAAATTTAAAGACTTGGAGTCAAGTTTAATCAATCCTAGCATAAAAAAAGTTTCAAGGAGCTCCGATTATGTTCAAAATCAGTGAGATGTTAGGGCAAAAGGCATCGACTTGGTTTATTAATCCATTTTTTCCCAAAGTAGAAGTGATTCAAAGGAAGAACTCATGGCAGGTTTAGTAACATGAGAATCAGGAAGTTCAGGTGCCTAAGCTTTGGGAGTTTGTGAGAAATCTTACGTGTTCCTTTTTTGCCTTAGGTCTCAAGACAATTTTGTTAGAACCATATCTAACACTGAGTTACAATATTTACTGTAAGCATTCCACTGATTTTATATATATATATATATATATGTATATTTTATTTATATCTATGTGACCTCAAGTCTTTTTCAGGAGTAATCTTGATAAAAAAATATAATTGATAATACATCTGTATGAACAGCAGTGATTCTGAAAGCTGGTTCAGGAAGGTGGATCTGAAGTAATTCAGAAAGAGGCAACCAACGACCCTGTTGGAAGGTGGAGAAGAAAAATATGTTTTAAACTCTGATATAAAAAGCGTTTATTAAACAGTGTTATAGAGAATTTCAAAATATCTTTTTTTATCATTTATCAGTACAGGAATATAGTATGCAGATGTTGAAAAGAATAGAAGATGGCTCTCATGAACAGTTCACAAGAAAGTTGTTTGAAAAGTGAAGGAAAAGAGTAAGGAACTTTGACTTGTTGAATTTGAGATACTGTTAGGGAATCTGATCATTGGAAAGATCCCACATTGTTGTTGTTGTCAGGTGCTGTTGAGTTGGTTCCAACTCATTGTGACACTATGTACAACAGAACAAAAAACTACCAGGTCCTGCACCATCCTCACAATCGCTGTTATACTTGAGCCCATTGTTGCAGCCACTGTGTCAATTCATCTTGCTGAGGATCTTCTTCTTTTTCACTGACCCTCTACTTTACCAAGCATGATGTCCTTCTCCAGCAACTGATCCTTCCTGATAACGTGTCCAAAGTATCTGAGACAAAGTCTCACCATGCTTGCCTCTAAGGAGCATTCTGGCTGTACTTCTTCCAGGACAGATTTGTTCATTCTTTTGGCAGTCCATGGTATATTCAATATTCTTCACCAACACCACAGTTCAAAGACATCAATTCTTCTTTGATCTTCCTTATTCATTGTCCAGTTTTCCCATGCATATGAGGTGATTGAAAACAATGACTTGGGTCAGGCACAACTTAGTCTTCAAAGTGACTACTTTTTAAAACTTTAAAGAGGTCTTTTGCAGCAGATTTGCCCAATGCAATGCATCTTTTGATTTCTTGACTGTTGCTTCCAGGGGGGTTGATTGTGGATCCAAGTAAAACAAAATCCTTGACAACTTCAATCTTTTCTCTGTTTATCATGATGTTGCTTATTGGTCCAGTTGTGAGGATTTTTGTTTTCTTATGTTGAGGTGTAATCCATACTGAAGGCTGTGGTCCTTGATCTTCATCAGTAAGAGCTTCAAGTCCTCTTCACTTTCAGCAAGCGTGGTTGTGTCATCTGCATAATGCAGGTTGTTAATGAGTCTTCTTCCCACATTAGGGTGTCAACATGTTTTTAAACTGTAATAACAGATTTGGTTGAATATTGAAGGAGAGGAATTGATTCATATCTGATTCAAGGGACAGTCAGAGTATGAGCAAAGAAGAACACAATAAAAAAATATGAGAGGGTGAATGGCAGATATGTTCAGAAAGGAATTAGGAAGCATAGCTTCTTACCTCCCCGCCAGAAAAGGTATCCAGTTAAATAAATACACTGCCATCAGTCCATCCCTTTGAATTCAGCATAATATGCATGAGAATTTCTTATTCTTGCAAAATCAGGTCAGTTATTCTTAATTTAAAATACAAGTTGTCCTAAATTAATACTATACCTCAGTGCATTAGAGTATACCAATGTGATCTACTTATTAAGTGAATCTCAGAGAGAATACTTAATGAAACAAATCCAGACAATTTGAACCATCGTAAGTGACCCATTGGGATAGTTAAAAGACACTGCTTCCTTATGCATATCAAACGACCCTTAATAAAACAGTATGGTATGCCAAAGTTTCAACTTTCCATGCGTCCTTGTAGTCCAGCCAAAATAATACCCTCTAATAGCTTTTTTGGATCTGTTACAGTGCCTAGTGAAAACACTTAGAATTCCAATGTACTGCAGTTTTCTTTTCCTTTTTAAATCCATCAGCAATGACAAATTTATTGGCTTATGCAGTCACCTTGTATACCTTGCAGTATGATAAGCATTTCCTTAAGGGCACACTTTAGAAGATTCAGAGGTTAAATTTAGCTAGGTTGTTAAGATACAAAAAGCATCTGAATTTTTTAAAATATGTAATTGAATTTCATCAAATTTTCCCCAAAGTGATTTCTTTCCCCCATTCCTGTTTCCTACAAGGTATCTTTCTTAATATAAAACAATATTCCATCTCTATGTTCCTCTCTTCAATTTCCAACCAATCCCAAAGGTGAACCTATATTAAGAAATTCTGGTTTGGTAACTTACCTGCTGTACTGTCATATAACCTTGGTGAAAGTTAAAGTACTCAAAAGATATGGTACTTTCTAAGGAAATCCAAACTCTTCTAAAGATGTAAAATCCTAACTCAGACAATCATTTCTGATAATCTGAGACTTCTAAGAATTTTGTAAAATTGTTTTCTAGAAGATATGTCTTTGTTAAGACTATTTTTCGATTCAGCAGACAATTACTGAATTTGTATTACGTGGGAGTAGTTTTACGGGAGTTATTGGGAAGAGCGGGTACAGAGAAATTCTAGAAATCAAGAAAATATGATCTTTTCCCTCTAATATTTACAAATGTACAACAGGGAAGATAGACATATAAATGAAAATTCTAATACAAGAGAAAATGTCCTGTTAAAAATTGGAGGCATGGTGGGAATGTTGAGGAGAAAAAGATGGAGGCCGATTAGGATAGCTTAAGGAATACTTATTAGAAGAGAGGACATTTGATCTAACACTTGAAGGAAGGTATGTTTTCAAGAGAATGGAGGTACTTCAGGGTGGACTTGCAAAGGGAAGCAAACAATGTAAGTGGCTATAGACGCACAAGACTGCAGGTTTTGTAGAAGAACCAGTGTTTTGTATGATTGGATCGTAGGAGATGGGGTGAGGACATAGATGGCAAAGATGACTTAGGGAATATCAAGGAGGGTGTCTTAGTCATCGAGTGTTGCTATAACAGAAATACCACAAGTGGATGGTTTTAACGAAGAGAAGTTTATTTCCTCACAGTCAAAGTAGGCTAAAAGTCCAAATTCAGGGTGTCAGCTCCAGGGGAAGGCTTTTCTCTCTGTCGGCCTTCTCATCAATGCTCCCCCGGACTAGGAGCTTCTTGGCTCAGGGACCCCAGTCCAAAGGACGCCCTCTGCTCCCGGCACCGCTTTCTTGATGGTATGAGGTCCCCCTGTCTCACTGCTCGCTTCTGTCTTTTATATCTCAAGAGATTGCCTCAGGACACAATCCAGTCTTGCAGATCAGGTTCTGCCTCACTAACACAACTGCCACCCATCCTCCCTCATTAACATCATAGAGGCAGGTTTACAACATTCAGGAAAATCACACAGTACCAGGAATCATGTCCCGACCAAACTGATACACACATTTCTTGGGGGACAGAATTCAAACCATGACAGAGGGTTTTGAATACAAACTAGAAGAAAGAGCAAAATAAACCCATTGAAGAAATTTAAGCAGAAGAATTACATACACAGGGCTATGTTTGAAGAGATGACTTAAAACTTACTTGATATAATTAGAGCAATTAGAAGATAATTTAGTTTTCTTCTCTAATTTGGTTTTTCAAATTAAATAAAAATATGGTTTTAAAAAAATGTTGCTATTATTTAGGTCAGTAATATTATCCAGGTATTAAGCTCAGCATTCATTGTCTTGAATTTAGAGCACACCATTCATCCCCCTCATGCTAATCCACAATTTCTTTGTTTGATACAACAAATCTTCTACACGTCAACAAGAGGCCTCAAAACAGGACTTTATCTTATTTCTCCATTTCTTCCTTTAGGTGATACCTCTTCAACATCTCAAAATCATTCTTAATTTGTGCATTCTGAAATCCAGAGAAGTAATAAGAGGAAAGTTGGATAATGGCTATTGACCTCTAGTTCTTTCTTTATAACTGCCTTTTGTTCAGAAATATTTGTGAATTAAAAATATTGCCTTATTCATAAAATCCCCGTGTTTCAAAAACCAACCAGATTATCCATGTACCTCTTACAAGTTTGTAGTTACAGTTTGTATGAAATGGTCAAACCCTTTTCCCTAAATGGGCAGATTATAATTGTTATTATTTCTTTTCTCCAATTAGTTGTTGTCAGTTTCTCTACTAACCACTGCATTTATTACCAAATGCACTAGAATAAAAATACCGTCTTAAGCCCAGTGAATGAATATATATCATTGCCTTTATGATTTTGTTTGCATGTTTGAAGGCATAACTTTGTGATGTGCTAGTAAAGAATTGAATGCATTAAGAACAGCACCATGGAGAAGAAACTTGTGATGCTAGCTACTAATTTATTCATCTTTCGCTTCAGCTAATTGATTTCATATTGTTTACTTGTGGGCCACCTTTCTCCCTTAAGCAATAATGTGAGGCAGTGTTTCTCAAAATGTTTAAAGTCACTGAATAGTTTGTATATTGAAAGCCAAATATGTAAAATTTTCTGATGTTCTGGTTCAGAGTGGGCCTTAGGGGGGCAGAGTCCCACCCTCTTATTCATTCATTCATTCATTCAATCATTTATTCAACAAATATTTTTTATTTCTAGTTTGACCAAAAGGGAGATAGAATAATGAGGCAAAAGCAGGAGTTTCTGTATCTTGTGATTTAGTTGGGGGAGAGGGACATCAATAAAACAACAACAATAGCAACAATAATTATACACACACACATGCAGACAAACATACAATGGCAATTGCGGTAAATGATACAAAGAAGTGACACATAGAATTATGAGAAATTGTAATGGGTAGAAAATAAAATAAAGCAACAGTGTACAAAAATCTCTGTTCCTTACATAGGAAGCATGATGAAAATGTCTATACCATTGTATTCTAGTCCTGTAAAATAAAATTCTGGTAGTGACCTGCTAAATTGATTTCAAACACTTGAAGTGTCCACTCCCTGCAGTTTGACTGAAAATGACCTAGTGTGAAGTTTTTTCATTATAAAACCTTTCTATCTGCTTTTGAGCATAAAAATTCTGGGCAATTTTCTTGGGCTGCCCTTAAACTCTTTAGTCATGTGTATGTGACGTATATAATGACTGGTCTCAGAAAGAAAAGGATTGAAAATAAAGTGCTGTGTGTTAGCACAATGTACAGTTTCTCATCCCCACTGCTGGTTCTTCTGCAGTGTCCCTCCTAATCTCGGCCTTTGTTGCTGTCGCCATTTAACACATCAGATGTAAGAGTATTTAATATCGTTTTTCCTACTTCACTATGTCAGCAATGTTTAAGAGAATACTAAAGGCAAACGTGACTACTAGTGATAGGTAAATGAGTCATTCCAATGGAAAATACTATTAAATTCCCTGAATGGTTTGGGAACCCATCCGTACACCCTTCGTCATTCCCTCCTCACTCAGCTGCAGCAGAAAAACCAAACCTTCCTGAATGTTCATTTAGGTACTTGCTGCTTCACTACCAAGCCTGTTCTCCCTTTTGCCACCTGCTTCTTCCTCTTTTGGATCATCAGTTCTTTAAAACTCCTAGGTCTCTAAGCTGGATTCCCTAGGTGGCTCTTTTCCCCTGCCAGCCCTACCTCGAGCAAATGACAGGTAAACAAATGTGCAGTCTTGCTGCAAATGGGAAGAAAAATAGGACAAGAGAAATGGATGAAGTGAAACATAAAGGAAGGACGAAGCACATGGACCCATTATTTCAGGGATGCTATGGATTGTTCAGGACGTCTTCAGACAGCTGGTAAATATTTCGTCTCTTCATTAAGAAGAGGCTGGCTTGTGTTTTCCTAAACAACTGCGTTGCTATAGCGCACCTGTGTGAGTTTTCTACACGGGGAAATTCTTTGCAGATGACTGGTAATGTGAAAATCTGTCACTTATTTTAATTTGTTTAAAAAATTAGGTTAATCAATCATTATCCACAATCCCTGCCCTAGTTTGGGCAGAGTATTTGAAAAGAGAAACTGTTGGTTTTCTGCTCATTTCTAGAGCTGGTTATGGAATTGGTAAACACTGACCAAAAACACTGGTCAAAATAATTTCAAATTCTTTGTAATTTTGACAAGAACCACTCTTAGAAAGATAGGAAGTGTGCATGCACACACACTATTTAAAATAATAATAATGTAAGATTAATAGCATACCTTTGGAGAATGATCTTTAAATAAATAAATTTAGTTTTTAGTGTTCAAAATGTTTGTTAATTTTAAGGTTGACATGGAGAACCAAAATAAATTTATATTTGGGTCCCCCAAAGGAGGTTTATATAAAAATAATTTCATGACATAATTGCTGAATGAGGAAATACGTTACAGCTATTTCTATATTTCAGGTATAGGAAATAACTCTAAAACGTTTCAAATGCTATCAAGAACCAACCTATTTTGCTTAAGCAAGCCAATGAGCTATAAATACATGTAGGGAATGTAGTTTTAGAATTTTAAATACATATATTTTAGAACAAGTGCAGTTTTTATAAATCAAAGGACTCACACTTGCCAAGGTGTATTTGGCGATTGTGGTATGTAGGGAAAATTTGAGGATTATCTTAGTTATCTAGTGCTGCTATAACAGAAATGCCAGAAGTGGATGGTTTAAACAAACAGAAATTTGTTCTCTCAGAGTTTAAGAGGATAGAAGTCCTAATTCAGTGAGCCAGCTCCCAGGAAACTTTTCTCTCTCTCTTGGTTCTGGGGAAGGTCCTTGTCATCAATCTTTCCCTGGTCAAGGAGCTTCTCAGTGCAGGGACACAGGGTCCAAAGGCCACACTCCGCTCCCAGTTCTTCTTTCTTGGTGGTATGAGGACTCTCTTCTCTGTGCTTAATTCTCTCTTGTATATCTCAAAAGAGGATGTATCTTGATACAACCTAATCCTGTAGATTGAATCCCTTCTCATGAAATTTACTGCCTCTAATCCTGCCTCATTAACATCATAGAGGTTAGGATTTATAACACATAGAATAATCACATCGGATCACAAAATGGTGGACAACTACACAATACTGGGAGTCATGGCCTACCCAAGTTGACATACTTTTTGGGGGACACAATTCAATCCATAACAAAGGTCTTGGGAATTTCAATTTAGGAGGCAATGATGTTTCTTCACTACCATAGAAGATGATTATTGATTATTTAGAGGACTCCGTTTTGCCTCATGGTACTTTATATGTTTAGTTATCTTACTTTGCTGTGGAAGGCATTTGATACTCGCATTTTCTAAGAAATTATATTCCAACGTGTACAAAATAAACCTTAATCATATGTACTTGTCCACCCTTGTTCTTTTATCTCACCTCTACACATAGAACATATACTGTAGAACTGTAAAAACCCGTTGCTGTCGAGTTGATTCCCGACCCATAGCAACCCTACAGGACACAGTAGAACTCCCCCATAGGGTTTCCAAGGAGCAGCTGGTGGATTCAAACTGCCAGCCTTCTGGTTAGCAGCTGTAGCTGTTAACCACTACACCACCAGGGCTCCTGTAGAAAGGATGGTGCAATTTTCCAGTTTATAAGGTCTACACGAACCACAGTACTGGGCTAGGAGCAAAGCCTCCACCAGGATTTGACCCCTTAATTCTCTGTGGTTTCAGACTGGTTGCTAAATAACAAGCATTCCTATGTCAGTTTGCATTTCATGTTAAGCTATCGTTCATCATTCTATAAAATATTATTTAATATTCTCCATAACACTGTGAAATAGGTAAGTCTTTTCTCTTACAGATGAGGGGCTAAGGATCAGAAATGAATGATTTACTGAACAATATTCAGCTTAACTAGCCCATAGGCTGGTGACCTCCTTTAATCTTTCCATTCTACCGTTAGCCTCCTCATGATGAACGTTAATTGGCTTAATATAGTTTCCTCACTTGAAGAATGAGAGGCTAGAGCTACTTCTAAGTTTAATCCCTGCTCTAAAATTCTAAATCTATCTTTCTATCTTAGTGCTTAAACACATAGGGTGGAATCAAACCTATATGTGCATGAGTACATCGCATGTAAGTTTGTCCAGGAAAAATACATGCAGCATATTTGGACTTAGCTCCTTCTTATTGAATCTCACAGCTCCACACTCAGGGCAACACACACTGCAAAGGAGAAGTTGTCCCGGATATTTTCCAACTGCTCAAATGAGGAAACAACTTAGGCAAAAGGAAAGTATAACATGGCGTCACCTTGCAAAGTTTCAGAAGTTTCTAGGTCATGGTTTCTCAACCGTGGCATGATTGACATTTTGGACTAGATGATTCTTTGTTATGGGGGCTATCATGTTATGGGGGCGGTAATGTGCATTGAAAGTGCCCTTGTGGGGCAGTGATTAAATGCTGGGCTGCTAACCAAAGGTCTGAGGTTCAAATCCACCAGCTGCTCCATGGGAGAAACATGTGGCAGTCTACTTCCATAAAGAGTACAGATTTAGAAACCCTATAGGGCAGTTCTGCTCTGTCCTATGGGGTTGCTGTGAGTCAGAATCAACTCAATGGCAATGGGAATATTCATTGTAGGATGTTTAGCAGCATCTCTGTCCTCTAGCCACTAGATGACAATAGAAATCTCCCTCAGTTAAGACAACCAAAATCTCTCCAACCAGTTAACCAGTTGCTGTTGAGTTGACGCCAACTCATGGTGACCCCATGTGTGTCAGAGTAGAATAGTGCTCCATAGTGTTTTCAGTGGCTGATTTTTCATAAGCAGATCACCAGACCTTTCTTTGGAGATGCCTCTGGGTGAACTCGAACCTCCAACCTTTCAGTTAGTCGCCCTACATATTGCCAGTTGCCCTATGGGAGGTAAATATGTCTCCATTTAAGTTGAGAACCACTATTCTAGGCCATATTCTCTATCATATTCCCTGTTTCCCAGGACCAATGTTGGGCTAATTACATATTAGCTTGGCAGGAGTAGCCCTTATCTTCTGAGCTTTCCAGGGCCCATGGACCCGTGTAGAAAGAGGAGACTCAGACTTGGGAGTAACCTCATTGCTGTGCTTGGAAAATAAACCACACGTGAGAAGTAGACAACAAAGCCAAGAAGGCATTTGGTGCTCCTGGGCTTCCAGCAACAGCAGACTTTGAAAGAAATCGCCAAGGGTTGGAGCAATGCAAGTAGATGAGCTGAAAAGTGTCAGCTATTAGCATTCCTGTAGGAGGTAAATGTTCCAAGCTTTGATGCTACAGAGAATTCTCAGAAGGCCTGTGCACACAGCCCCATGCGTAAGCAGCCTTGCTGGCTGCTGAGCTGGGCTTATGGTATTAGGGAGACATGATCTCCAGTTCCAAATGCCACTGATTTCCTCCATGGAGACATTTGCCTCTCAGAAATAACCTTTCAAATAACCTCTGGGCTCATTTCCAGGCCTTGCTCATCAAAATTCATGTATTCAGTCAAAGCAATCATAGTTGTTTGAAAATACAGAAGAAGAAACCCCATCAGGGCACACTCTAGAGGAAAGTCAGCTGAAGGCATAGCTCTCTTTGAGGCTCTGACATGATATTATCTTGCTCCCACTTCCCTCCTTCTCCTCCCTTAGCAGTTTAGTCTCTCCGGACCTCCCCTTTGGGAAAATTCTCTGAGAGCAGCCATTAACTGCTGAGCTCCAGCTGTTTCCTAGAAACAGTGGCAGATTATCCAATAGGCAAGGTAAGCACAGGCTTACTCACATGGGTTTCACCACATCTGTGATCTTTGATGTGGTGAAACCCATGTGAAATTGCTCACTACAGATTAGTAAGTAAGCATAAGTAAACCCATGCTTACCTTGCTTGCTGGGTCATCCACCCTGTCAGGGATTATAAATTTGAAAAGAAGCTTTGATTCTGTTAAGGAAAGTGCTGAGGTTGGGAGAGTCAGATGCCAACCATACCTAGAAGCAGAATCTTTGATGTAGTGAAAAAATGTGAAATTTCACCACAGATGATCTGGTAAGCAAAGGAAGCACCGTGCTTACTTTGCTTATTGGATAATGCTCCCCTGCCTAGAGATACTTAACATTACATTAAAGTGGGAAGGGCCTTACCAGTAAAGGGAGTTTTAACCAGCAGTGTGGGAGAACAACATCTTGCTGGGATCTGGAAGAGCATGACCAGCATTTCAGGCAAAGTCATAAATCGCTGTCTGGCCAGCTGTGGGCTTCTGTCTCCTCTAGTTTCTATCTTCCTGGAGACTATTAGTGTCTTCTGGATTTTGTAACAAAGTTCCACAATCAGCTGCCTTAAAACAGCAGAAATTTATTGTCTCACAGTTCTGGAGGCTAGGAGTCTGCGTTCAGAGTGTCGTCGATGCCGTGCTCTCTTTGGAGGCTCTAGGGGAAGATCCTTCTTTGTCTCCTCCAGCTTCTCATAGCCACAAGCAAGCATTACCTGTCTCGTGGATGTATCATAACTCTAATCTCTACCTCCATCTTCACATGCATGGCTCTCTTCTCTCTGTTTCTTCTCCTCTTTTAGGAAGGACACCAGTCACCCCAGGTGAGGGCTTGCCGTACTCTAGTATGACTTCATGTTAACTGATTATATCCACACAGACCCTGTTTCTAAATAAGGTCACATTCACAGGTACTGAGGGTTAGGACTTAAACATATTTTGGGTGGACAGAAGTTAACCTGTAATGGATACTATCTGTCTGAGTTATTTAGTGTTGCTATAACAGAAATACCACAAGTGGATGGCTTTAACAAACAGAAATTTATTCTCTCACAATTCAGGAGGCTAGAAGTCTGAATTCAGGGAGCCAGCTCCAGGGGAAGGTTTTCTCTCTCCGTTGGTTCTGGGGGAAGGTCTTTGTCATCAATCTTCCCCTAGTCTAGTAGTGTCTCAGCACAGGGACCCTGAGTCCAAAGGATGTGATCCTTTCCCAGCTCTGCTTTCTTGGTGGTAGGAGGTCCCCCATCTCTCTGCTCACTTCTCTTTTATGTCTCAAAAGAGATTGACTCAAGATACAACCTAATCTTATAGATTGAGTTGTGCCTCATTAACATAACTGCCTCTAATCCTGCCTCATTAACATCGTAGAAGTAGGATTTACAACACACAGGGAAATCACATCAGATGACAAAATGGTGGATAATCACACAATACTGGGAATCATGGCCTAACCAAGTGGACATACATTTTTGGGGGACACAATTCAATGCATAACACCATCTGAGGGCTGAGTAGGCTTTCCCTGCTGGACTTACTTCTCACCTAGGAAGGAGAATATTGGCATATTCTCTGCCTTGCACTAGGAATCAGTGAACTTTGGCCTGGCTCTGGCCACTAGCAAGTATTTCAATAGGAAGTTAGGGGTGTGGGCAATACAACGGCTCCCTGTGAGGTGCTAGCCTCAGGGCCATGCCGACCCTCACAGTTCCCCTTGGCCTCTGCTTTGGCCTAGAGCACCTCTTTCCTGCTTTCTGACAGCTAACTTTCAGCTTACATAAAATAGGAATTATGAATTCTTTGGTAGACCAGTTTTACTTTGTTACAAGGTTGTTGTTGTTTAACTTTGAGTAGGCCTGAATCATAGTGACCCCATGCACAATGGAACAAAACTCTGCCTAGTCCTATACCATCCCCATGATCAGTTGTGGATCCAACCATTGTGATCCATATGATTGTCATTGGATGATTTTTGGGAAGTAGATCTCCAGGCCTTTGTTCCTAGACTGTCTTCATCTGGAAGTGCCACTGAAACTTGTTCAGCATCATGGCAACATGTAAGCATCCACTGAGAGATGGGTGGTGGCTGCACATGAGGTACATTGACTGGGAATTGAACTTGTGTCTCCTTTATGGACAGAAAGAATTCTACCACAGAACCATCATGGCCCTGCATGACAAGATAGCCTACTGTAATTGTGGCTGGAGCTATGTGTTCAATAGGTGGTCAGAGGTATTTTAATAGTCTATTATTTCCTACCTTCTACCCCACCCCAACACACACACACGTGCGTGCACCTATACACGTTTCTAAGTTTTAGTGGTTTTAAACAAGTCCTGACTATCTTTTTCGGTGTATGGTGGCCCGTCTGTTCATAACATGGGCTGAGGCTTAGCTATTTTTCCCAGGGTGCTTGGTATAAAAGAAAAGGAAAGGTTCCATTTGGGACTAGGAGGAAAAAAAAAATGAACTCAGCATTCACAAAGCTCGCTTTGTTTCTTCTAGCAAGTTTCCACTGACCCTCATCGATTAGCTAACATTGGGTTTAGATCAAAATTTATGTATTTCTGTTTCATAATCCTGCTGCAGCTTAGAAGAAGAATGACAAAGAAAAATCTTAATTGTTCTCCCACAGAGCTTGAAGGAGAAAAAAAAAAAAACATGCTTGGCAGCATATGCCTAATGAAGTCGTAAGTGCCAGGAAAAGAATGATAATCCTTGGCCTTTAAAAGTATAATGAACAGATTTTGTTTATTTAATTTAAAAAAAAAATAGATTGCTCATTTTGTAAGCCAATCAAATAAATTCAATTGAATGTTTATTTAATCTCTTTGAAATGACTTTTATTCCCCAAACTTTCTGAGTAGGTTGATTGCCACTTTGTTTTTCTAGAAGGGACAATCTTGCAGGGCAGATTTTAGCCAGTTTCCATAAGGGTCTACAGACCTCAGTGAGAAAATTGTCATGAAATGAATTTTGTTACAATGGTTGCCAAGTATGAGTTTATCGTTAGTATTGAAACAAGGACTTCCTTTAAAGATCAAATTAGCTCAAAACCACATAGTAAATAGGGAGGTATGCCACCCAGATAAGGAAATGAATGTTTGCCAGCATAGCTCTGCTAAGAATCCAGGGGGAAGAGCAGTTCCAACTTTACCTACAAAAGTCTTTAATGACTGGCGACACCTTTCTACTGAAACACCCAGCTTCAGTCACTGAGCAGCACACTTCCTCCAAAGTCTGCCTTATACTTACATTTTTGTAGAGGTTTTCCCCATGCATTACAGGTTTCTCTTTTTCATTCTAAAATGAGTAATCCCACTTGCCAGTAGCTGATAATCAATCATAAACTAGACAACAGATTCTTATTTGGGTTCCTTATTAAAAGTATAACAAATAATGCGGTTCCCTTTTTAGAAGTGAAGCGACTATCAACTTTTGCCATGTCTGGAAATCCCCAGCTTTCCATGGAAAAAAGGGGTCAGTCTAGCCAAGATCTGAATGTGAAGGCACAGAGAGTTTCTTCAACTTGAAAGCACAGGGGTTGAACGCAAACACTGCAAGGCTTCTCAAGCCTGGCTGCCTGTTATAAGATCCTAGGGAGCTATTATAAACACCAGTGCCTGGGAACTTGACCCAGACTAAACCAAAACCAAACCTACTGCCATCGAGTCGATTCCAACTCCTAGCAACCCTATAGGACAGAGTACAACGGCCCCATAGTGTTTTCAAGGCTAATGAAAGTCTCTTGGGATAGACCTGGGCACTGGCACTTTTTAAAGCTCCCCAGGTGTATCCATTGTGCAGCCAGGGTTGAGACTCACTGTACTTAAAGTCCATTTCCCAAAGGACGTCCACTGCTCTGTGGAATTTCCAACAGACTGTTCTGGGCAACACTGCAAATGGCATTAGGCTTCTTGGATGGTCACAATTCATATTTACATAGTGTTCATCCATCTGACCTACTGGTGGGAAACCTGCTGAACTGTCTTTAAATCAGTTTTTCCCTAATGACTTGTCTATGAAACTCTTTTTAATTGATATACCACCAATTAGAAGAACTTCTATTTGTCAGATCACTTCAGGAAACACCAGACTACATACTCAAGGGACTAGGGCAGCTTCTAACTTGGAGAGTCAATTTCCAATTGTATTCTGTTCTATGCTGCTCTATATACAATCTTGTCCTAAAGATACCCTTTGATACAACATAAAGACTTGTGTCTGACTCTTAACAGCACCACATCAGAACCAAAATCATTATCCTTTAAAAAATATTTCATAGCTGCTCCACGACTGAGGCTTTGGAGCAGCGACCTAAGGTATCTGTCACCACTGGCAGTGTAAGGGCAGCTTCAAGAAGGACAGGGATTTTCCTTTTCAATGTAAATGCATCTGCCAGACTCTTAGTAAACTAAGCCTCACAAAGTGGCACCTATCTTTGTGCAGTAAAGTCTCCTGAGTGACAGAAATGTCAAGAAGACTGAGGAAGAGATTTTGCATGGAGAATTAGATAATGCTAATCCTGGATTATGAGGCACTGTGGTGCAGTGGTAGAATTCTCACCTCCCGTTCCGGAGACCCAGGTTCGATTACCGGCCAATACACCTCGCGTGCAGCCATCACTCATCTGTCGGTGGTGGCATGCGTGTTGCTATGGTGCCGGACAGGTTTTGACAGCGCTTCTAGACTAAGACAGACTAGGAAGAAAGGCCTGGTGATCTATTTCTGAAAATCAGCCAGCAAAAACCCTGTGGATCACAATGGTCCAATCCAGCATTGTCTTCTGTTGTGAATGGGGTCACCATGAGTTGGGGGATGACTAACAACACCTAACAACAACGGTGATGGTTAAAAGAAATGTCCTCTTGCTGGTCAGATTCATATCTGCCTTTTTAGGTGTCTAGGTCCTATGATCCTATATTATTCACAAATCATTTTCTGCATCCTACACTGTTTCAGCCCTCCCCGTCTGTGTTAAAATAATTTCTCTCTTTCATTATAGATTTTAAATAAGCAGATTTAAGTGTCTGTGAATTTGCAATCTCACAGTGATGCCTTGAAATTCAGACTTTTAAGTAGACAGACTTCATCAACTGTATTTCTAGAGTTTTTATTCCATTAGTTTATCTTTGGACAGAACTTATGAAGTCTCCCTGTCCTCCAGTATGGGTGTTGCAAAACTGCCACGGATGGTTTCTCTTTAGTGGGTTGGGCTGAGGTCTTTATTCCACAATCAGTGACTTTTCAAGTCATGAGAAAAGTTTTACAGCCTCAACTTTTGGGTAAGAGTCCTTTCCAGGTTGACTATGATCTGAGAAAGGCTCATCTCTGTACAAAAGTCATTGATTCTGTGATACTTTCTGTGATACAAAGAAAGAAAGAAAGCCTCTAGGCTATATAAACTCATGGTTTGGTCATTTATTTTCCTTACTTTCATTATGCACTGGATGTAGATTCTCAGGGAATAAAAGATTGGAAAACTGCATCCTATCTGGCCGTGGGACTAGGAGATGATAGTCAGGAATAGAGGAAGGGAGGTGGTATAGACCAGAAGGCTGAGTCCAGGGCCTGAGTAGAGAAGGCCAAGGGCATAGATACGTCTCTGATGGGTTAAGGCAAGGAGGTCCATGTGTCAGCTCATATACTGGCCACTCCACGGGCCCATGAAGCTGATGTGTGATAGGAAGAGCAAATCCATCCTATGTCCACATGACACAGTGTCTACTCCTTTCTGTGTTGACTTCCAGAAACATTTGCATCCGGGCCATCAGAGGTGCACTGTTCTAACCAAGCCACCTTGTCAAATATTATATTTATTTTCTGAGACGTCCTGTAATTAGAATGTATTTTTCTTTAAAAAATGTCTGTTTACCACAATTCATAAGAAGGAGGCATACCACAGCGGCTCAGAGCACAAGCTCTGGGAATAGGCAAGCCTGGTTCAAAACTCAAGCTATGAGACCTTGGACAAGCCACTTAGGGTCCCTACAATGCATCTGTCCATCTGCAAAACCGAGATAATAATAATCCTTAATTCATCAGGCTGTTTGGAGATCATTCACATATAGAATAGTGCCTAGAACGTAGATGCTATTAATTTTAGTATCATTATTGTTATGAGTAATTTAATACCAGCTCTGTGTTAACTCACTAAATCAAGTGTCCGAGGTCATTAATCTCCCTTTCAAATATAAGTGATACAGAACCGGCAAAAGAGGAAGATTGTCTCAGAAGTTGGAACATTCTAGAATTGACTTGACTAAGCAGGGTGTGTGTCTTCATTCATAAAATGGGTATAATCATTTTATAAGGACATTTTGATACATCCCTGAGGACTAAATGCATTTTGTATAAGTGTAAAAGACCCTGATAATTTAGGTATTATTTACATCATGTGCCCTGTCAAAGTCTGTTCAGTGTAAAGTGGGCTATGCTGAAAGAAGAACTTTTTTTATAACAGTTTTTATGTTTTTTTAGAAGTGTGTTTAAACTGCAACCCCAAAACACATAACAGTGAACCATGTCACCCTTCTCTATCTCAGGAAAAAGCATGGGTGGGCGTAGTCCCAGGAACTGGGTGCTGCAAGGTGAGGTCTGCTCACCATCGTGTTTAACATGCAGTGTGGCCAGCATTAAAGAACCATGGGAGACTTTAAATAAATGGGTAGATTTGACTACTTTCCCCAAACAACAGGTACAGTTGTTTTTTTCTACAAAAGAACCACTAGTCTTCTCAATTCTGACTCAAGGCAACCCATGGGTTGTTCTATAATAGATTTAAAAGGAAATTTTTCTTATGATCTCCATTGCTACAACTCTAGTCCAACTCACTGGCAGCTCTCACCTGGATGAATTAGGGCATTAGACTCCTAATTGATCTCTCTGCCCTTGTTCTCACTCTCACCTTCAATATTAACAGAGACGTTAGTTCACAGCTTGTCACTCTTTCGGTCAAAATGAGTGAGAAGTTTAACGCTTGCCTCTATGGAGGAAAAAAACAAAAAACAAACCTTGATTTGTGGCATTTGCTGCTTTCCGTGGTGTAAGTATTTCCATTGTTCCAGATTTCAGGCTACCCACATGATTTCACACTGGAGTTGGGAATAGATGTGCGCAAATGGCTCTCCCAGTTCAGTGTGGGAATCCCCAGTGGTGCAAATGGTTAATCCACTTAGCTGTTAATCGGAAAGTTGGAGATTTGAGCTCACCTAGAGGTGCCTTAGAAGAAAGGCCTGGCAATCTACCTCCAAATATCAGCCACTGAAAACTCTATGGAGAACAGTTCTACTCTGACACACATAGGGGTGCCATGAATCGGAATCAACTCAAAGGCAATTGGAAAAAAAAAAAAAAAAAGCCAGAGCTAGTTGGCTAGAGCATGTAACAGCAAACTAACCAAAGGTTTCCCAGGCCACTCGGGGTAAACTTCTTACAATGAATGAAGCCCACATTTCCAGTTGCCTCTTTAATCTTATCTCCCACTCTACTCTCTTCTCACTAGTTTCACTTTCCTTATTACTCCCATAATTTGTGAAATGGGGATGTGTTTTTAGCCACACATTATAAAAAATATATGACAGCATTCAGCACTCTTTAGAAGAAAAATATTTTATAAATCCAGGTTGGTGAGAACGTTGGCAGTTCTCCTAATGTGAGCGAATGTGACGCATCCATCATTGTCTTTCACTGAGCTAGACGAATTACTCAATGACTGTGTCTCCCCGCAAAACTGGATGTGAACCAAAGTCTCTGTCACCTGATTTGGTGCAAATAGCCTCTATATCTCTGCAGGGAAATGGGAAGTATTAGTTTGTGTGACTT
The DNA here is from genome assembly GCF_000243295.1 of Trichechus manatus latirostris. Lineage (NCBI taxonomy): Eukaryota > Metazoa > Chordata > Mammalia > Sirenia > Trichechidae > Trichechus > Trichechus manatus. The sequence continues at coordinate 4,508,352 of NW_004444083.1, read as the reverse complement.
TGATCATAGCTTCAAAAGGCAAAAATGAATCAGATGCCACAATCAAATCACGGTCACATCAAATCCTGCCCATTGTCTTAGCTCAGTCACTCATGGTTTTACTTGGAGGTGACCAGTTCTGCACCTTCTGCCTTTTGAAAGAAAATATTGGATCTCAAGATAGGAAATTCCGTTCCCTTCAGAAAATTGGATCCTACCCAGGGTGTATTGGAAAGAGATGATTTGCAAGTAGGCCTTCCAAGTGAATTTGTCATCTCAAGGTATGATTTTGTTGTTTTTCTGAGCTCACTGGTGATGTTGTCTAGTGGAATGTTGTCTACTGTTTCTGTTAATGATGCTTCAGTGGAGTAGATTGATTTCTGCTCACAGAGCTTGTGCATACAAATGCAATCACATTTTCACCTCCACTGTCATGGGAAGATCATGTTTGCCTGGATTTCACAAGAGTGTTGAATGCAAGACAGGAGAAGACTAACTAGGGAGCTTTTTTTATCTGTCCCTTGTACTATTCTTTGTAAAACCTAAAAATATCAACCAGAAACAATGCATTAACTTTATGTAAATCCTTTGAATTTGACAACCAATAATCAAAATGTTTTATTTATTTATCATGCTGACTTAATATTGCTCATGTAACTTCTACATTGCATAAAGTTTACATAGTTACTTATTTTCATAACTCACAAGAAAATGTCAGTAGGTTGACTCTTCTGTTAAAAAAAGATTTCTAAGTACTCAGAACTATGCTACTGCTTACAAGAGTTAAAAAGAAGCATAAGAAACAGCACTAAGTCACCCCCCGACCAAAAAAAAAAAAGAAAAAACTTTTATGCAATTTGGAAAAAATAAATAAATTTATGAAATGAGTTGGAAAGAAAATCTGTTCTATTCCACTTCTGGTGGTTTATGAAGTAGAAATTTAGAGAACTTAGCTATCAGTGATGGTAGATTGAACTCTTGTTGTTAGCGGCGTTTTGAATCATAGCAACCCCATGTGACAGAGTAGAACTGCCCCTTAGGGTTTTCTTGGCTGCAATCTTGATGACCTGTAGCTGCTAGGTGGATTTGACCTGCCAATATTTTGGTTAGCAGCTGAGCATTTAACCATTTGGCACCAGGCTTCCTTGAGTGATCTCTGATATTGTTGTTACAGAGAGCCCTGGTGGCACAGAGGTTTGAGCCCACCAGCTGCTCTGTGGGAGAAAGATGTGGCAGTCTGCTTCTGTAAAGATTTAAGTCCTTAGAAACCCTATGGGGCAGTTCTACTCTGCCCTCTAGGATTACTATGAGTCAGAATCAACTCATTGACAGTGGGTTTGATTTGGGTTTTTCGTATTGTTGTTACTGTTTTATGTGCCATCAAGTCAATTCCTACTCATAGTATCATAGATTGAACTGTGTCCCCTAAAAATATGTATATCAATTTGGCTGGGCCATGATTGCCAGTATTGTGTGATTGTCTACCATTTTGTCATCTGATATGATTTTCCTATGTGGTATAAATCCTGTCTCTATCATGTTGATGAGATGGGATTAGCGGCCCTTATGTTAAGGCAGGACTCAATCTACAAGATTGGAGTGTGTCTTGAGACAATCTCTTTTGAGATATAAAAGAGAGAAGTGAACAGAGAGACATGGGGACCTCATAACACCAAGAAACAAGAGCTAGGAGAATACCACATCTTTTGGACCCAGGGTCCCTGCACTGAGAAGCTCCTTGACCAGGGGAAGACTGATGACAAAGACCTTCCTCGAGAACCAAAAGAGAGAGAAAGAGCTCCCTAGAGCTGACACCCTGAATTTGGATGTCTAGCCTCCTAGACTGTGAGAGAATAAATTTCTCTTTGTTAAAGTCATCCATTTGTGGTATTTCTGTTATAGCAGCACTAGATGACTAAACCAAAAGCAGCACTAGATGACTTAAGACACATAGTGACCCAATGTGACCAAGTAAAATGCCTCATACGTTTTCCTAGGCTGTAGGAGCAGATTGCCAGCTCTTTTCTTTCAAGAGCCTCTGGATGGGTTCAAACCACCAACCTTTTGTTTAGCAGCCAAGGGCTTAACAATTGCACCATCAAGGCTCCTTTGATCAAATCCAAGAGGAGGATAAATTGAGGCTGAATCTTAAAAGGACAGGTAAAATTTGAAGAAATAGAAAGAATACCTTCTCTCAAGAGAATGTATTATTAATTCACCTCCCTAACTAGAGGAGATTCTTCCTATTTTTCTCTTCTACATGTGCTATTTTTTTCATAGCATCAAGTTTAATTGTCTGACTCTAAGACTCAAGTTTTGGGAAATTACATACCTTGTTCTCTATTGAATATCTAGGACCATGCATACTATCTAGCACAGGTAGGTGTTCAGTATTTATGAGTTTAATTAATTAATCAAGTATTTATTAATTAATTGGGTATCTTTGTATTTTTTTGGAGGGCATCAGCAGCGAGTGAATGGATATGAGTAAGTAGAAGCGTTTCCTTTAAATGGATCTTGAGTAGACTGACTCAACAGTGCTATGGCGGATGGGTGAGAGGAGAAGGCTATAGAGCCAATCTGGTTGGTCACTGAGGTCTTCTGAGAATGTGATGATGACAGCCTCTCCTGCCTTATTACCCTGAATTGACTGACCATGACCTCTGCATTTGACACTCCTGTGCTTGACACACCTGTGCTCATTGCATTACACTACAGTACAACAAAGACGGGGGTGTTGAGGGTATACACCAGGGAGTGATAATGACTGACTATGGAATTTAAGCTACACACAGAAACAAGATTTACAGCAATTAAGGAACACAGTGAAGACGGTGGGACTGATGGATAGGAGAGTTGAGGTTGGACTAACAGAGGGAGAGAGCTGGAAAGACAAGTGGTGGTCATCAAAGATAGGCATGCCTAAAACTGTGATTATGGAGGAGGTGAAGTTATTGATAATGAAGAGTTCCAGGTTACAGACCACCAGGGTGGTGGCCAAGATAGGAAGAAAAAGAATTCTTTGAGGAAAAGATTTCAACAAATTGAGCAGCCCAGGAATATGTGTATATTTAACACAGTGACCTGTGTATTCTTAAATTAGCCTGCAACTTAAAATTTTTCATCTTCCATTTTTTAAACTAAATGAGTTGCATTGAAAACCTTTGATGATTTCCTACCTGAATTCAATTCCTATGTTTTCCAAACTTTGCAAACTCTTTAAGAGAGAACAAAACAAGATATCCACAAATGTCAACTATAAGTGGAAAAATAAACAAAACTTTGCCAAGAAGCATTAAGTTAATTGTCTTCCTTAAGTTGAACCGTTCTTCAGTAACTAAGAAACCCTTTTCAATGAGCCAGCCATGAAGCCACTTTTCCCTGATCCCCACAGATGTGTACAGGAAGATTTTATTAGGGTTGATCTTAAATGTGCTTGCCATTAAACTGTGAAACATAAGGGGTGTGTATCTTTCTCTGTTGTACAGCATTGACTCATTCTGCTGTCTTGTGCAACAAATAACAGATGATAAATATTATAATGAGGCCGATGAAGAAGCTGTATCTATTATGATGGGGAAATTGTTTCTTTTTGTTTTAAGATGCACCACAGGCATTAAAACTGTTGCTAATACATTGTGATAATAGCTGTTAATTTGTTATGAATAAAGATGTGTAGGAGAGCATGAGGTTTGATCAAAGGCAAATTTCAACCCTGGCCCCTGAAGCCCCTGAGGGCTGCACCATAAAGCAAGTAATCCAAGTGCTTGCCTCGACACAGAGCATTAGATTCAATTATTTTTTGTGACGGAAATGAGTCAGGGAAAGTGAATTGTTCCCGGAAAGCCATGCCAGAAAAACAGGGAGCCAGCCTCCTGGCCTTGGCATAGACAGTCTATGGCGTCTATATTTTAGTCTCTCACTTTATTACATTTGAGTGCATTAAGCAGATGTGCAACCTGTTGGTGGAAAAGCCAGCATGTTGACCAATCCATTCAGAGTAACTAATGCAGCTATGAATGAGAACTTGGTTCTTAAGTAGTATTCCAGTGACTCCCATTGACATGTGTCTCTGATTAAATGCATGAAGGATGAGATCTTGGCTTTCTGAATTGTATACATGATTCTTTTAAGGGACTTCAAAAATGCCAGCAAGTTCAGCTCTCAGTTTTCCCAGTTTGCCAAGGTAGTGTGTTCAGTAGAAAGATTTGTGAAATGGTTTTTGTTGTTAAACAGGAAAAACACTTCATAAATATACCTGATCTTGTTTTACTTTCTCATTTGATCCCACAAATATCCTAAGGAATTATCAGGTAAGATATTACTGTCCCATTTTGATGAACAAATTGATTTGGAAATGGATTCTTTAGTGGTGACACAGTAATTTAGGAGCATAGCTAGAAATGGAATCTCCTAAGTAGGGTAGAAAAACTTGTGTGAGCCCTATGAGTGTGTCTGTGAGTATACATATTTTTCTTGTGTGTGTGTATGTGTGTGTGTGTGTGTGTGTGTGATCTATAATGTCTTTCTCTATAATCACACAGATAACAGATATTTTCCACTTCAAAGGTACATCTTGGAAAGACATGGCTTGATTATTCAATTGCGGATACTAAGTTCAGTTCTCTTTAACTCCTTGCTGTTGAGTCTATTCTGACTCCTAGCAACCCTATAGGACAGAGTAGAACTGCCACATAGGGTTTCCAAGGAATGGCTGGTGGATTCAAACTGCGGACCTTTTGGTTAGCAGCCGAGCTTTTAACCACTGTGCCACCAGGGCTCCCAGTTCTCTTTTGAAGCTGGTGAATTCAAGATGACATAAAGTGCTTACTCTCTAAATTTCAACTTATCTCTTCACTTCCTTCCAAATCAAATTTCTATTTCAAAAACATTTGGTCAGCCAAACTTATTCTACTGAAGCAAAATTTATAGATAGCTGTAATCCTTTAATTTAATATATACCTAAAATTAATGTATTTAATTAACTATGTATTCTTTTTATGTATGTCTTTTTAACTATAATAAAATTATAATATAAATAATAGATATATATTCCTTCTTAATGTATGTCTCACTTTAATTCAAATTTCTAAGCATTTATATGTTACTTTCTATGTTCAAAGTAACATGTTAGATGCCACTGGAGATAAAGAAATGTGCAAAATTTGACCCTTATCCTCAAAAATTCTAGAATCATATAGCTGTACTATAAGGCAAATACAATAAATAATATAAAAGAAGTTCAAACCAAAGAAGATAGAAGGTATTGATGAAAATCTCAGGGAGGAGCTGGCATTCAATTTAGGCTCTGATGAACTCAAAATATTTCCTCAAATGGAGATATAGTTTGAAGGGTAAGGGACCCTGGGGCAATAGAGTTGTGTGACTGAGTAATATTATAAGACAGGAAAGGAGGTTGGACCACAAATCATGCAAAACTCTAATTGCCTTCCAGAAGTATTATACTCTGTTCTGAGTAATTCTGAAGAAAAGAAGTCAGTGATCATACCAAGTAGGAACAATCAGAAAGATGAAAAAAAAAGAAGAAAAAAAAAAAACCCAGGAGAGATCTGTAGGAGGGAAGCCAAGGAAAACGTGGCATTCCAGAAGGAAGCTGTGAAGAGAGGGAACATCTCTAACGAGATCAAGAAGAATTAGGACAGAGAAAAAAGACCTCCTAGATTATGCAATTAGCAAGGGAAAAGTGACTCTCAAGAAAATCTTTTCAGTAGATCTTTTGGTGACAGAAGCCAGAACAGAACAGATACAGAGAGAATGGGAGCTGTGGCAGAGTCACAGTTGGTTAGACCAACCTTTTGAGACATCTTGTTCTAGGTGCATCCTCAGCAACTAACAACTCATTCGGCCCAAGTGTTCAATGAATATTTGTGAATTAAACATAAATGAACGAAAAATTGAGTAAATGAATGAGAAAGAGGCAGGAAGGGAGGAAATAAGGAATAAAGTAAGGAAAGGAGGAAGGGAAGGAGAAAAAGAGAAAGAATGAGAGATGGGGCAGGAGCTCACATGTGTTTGAAGGAGTGTTCCTAAAGAGAGAGGAGCCTAGAAAGCTTTTGATGGCTGATGAGAATAAGTCGGTGGAGAATAAATAGGAAGAGTTATTGATGCATATAGACAAACCCTGCTGAGAGAGATTGTCATGGTTTGAATTATGTCCCCCCAAAAATGTGTGTATCAATTTGGCTGGGCCATGATTCCCAGAATTGTGTGGTTGGTCTCCATTTTGTGATCGTAATTTTATGTTAAAGAGGATTAGGGTAGGATTGTAACACCACCCTTACCCAGGTCACATCCCTGATCCAGTATAAAGGGAGTTTCTCTAGGGTGTGGCCTGCACCACCTTTTACCTTACAAGAGATAAAAGGAAAGGGAAGCAAGCAGAGAATTGGGGAGCTCATAGCATCAAGAAAGCAGTGCAGGGAGCAGATCGCATCCTTTGGACCGGGGTCCCTGTGCTGAGAAGCTCCTAGTCCGGGGAACATTGACGAGAAGGCCAACAGAGAGAGAAAGCCTTCCCCTGGAGCTGACACCCTGAATTTGGACTTTTAGCCTACTTTACTGTAAGGGAATAAACTTCTGTTTGTTAAAACCATCCACTTGTGGTATTTCTGTTATAGCAGCACTAGATAACTAAGA